>NC_052161.1:53881389-54037185 GCF_902713615.1 Scyliorhinus canicula
CCTGGCAGAGGCAACAATACGCCGATGGGGGGTGGGGGGGGGTGGGGGGGGGGGGGGGGGGGGAGGTGGGGGTGAGGCAATGCCAGCCCCCCGCCCCCGCCACGCAAGAGCACCCTGAACAAAGAGCAAACCACTGCCCGAGGGACCGCTCCAGGTGGGAGGCCAGGCCCCGGCACAAGGAACGAGAGTAGCGGAGAAGGGAGAGCAAGCGAGAGGGTTCAGGGTAGGATGGGGAAGAGCGGGCAGAAAACCGCAGATGCCAGACAGGGGAGAAGCAGACAGTAACTCCCGAGAGGGGCTCCACCATACTAGCAGGAAAGCTAGCGCTGGGGGCACGCAACAAAGCAGGGCCGCAGCGCACCCCCAACAGGGGGGAAGGCGCCAGGCAGGAGATGGGGGGGGATCACCTGTCAAGTTGGGAGAGCAAACGGGGACAGGAACAGGGAAAGAGGGACAAAGGAGGTATACGAGAGAGGAGGGAAAAGGAGACCGGGGGCGGGGTACACAGAGAGGGAGAGAGGGAGGTGGATGCAGGGAAGGAGGACAACAGGCTAGAAAAGGAATAGGGCTACAACTGCCACAACCAAGGGCTCGAAACAAGGAACCGCTGCAAGCACCCACCCAGTACGGTTCTCTGGGCAAAGGGAGGCCCAGAGCGCAGGGGGCTACCCGCGTGGCAGTCGCACAGCGGGCAGCCATGGCGGCTGCCCCCGGGACAAAGTGGAAACCCCGGAGCGCAGGGATCCGACTGCATGGAGAGAGCAGCGAGAGCGGCCATCCTGGACGGCCCCCTAACAAAGGGAAACCCCGGAGGGCAGGGGCGCGTCCACCAGATAAGTATGGTCAATCCCACAGGAGCGAGGGGGCAGAAGCCCCCCACCAGGAGAGTCACCTGGGACGTAAGAGGACTTAACGGCCCAGTGAAGAGATCCAGAGTCCTCACCCACCTAAGAAATATGAGGGTCGACTTCCGGTGGTGGCGATGCGCAGTTGAACCGCACATTCGGCGGCTCCCGCGAATAACGGACTTTGGGGCTCTTTTCAAGGCCCCCAGCGGAGCTGAGGCGGCGAATTCCAACGGGGGAAGTGGCCAGGAGTCGACCCAACGTTCCCATGGTCCGGACCAGGAGTGGGGCAGTGAGAAAACCGTCGAAACACCTAGGAAAAGGCGGGGGAAGGAAGACAAAATGGGCGGCCGGCGGAGGCCTTGAGGAGCTGAGGCTGTGGCTCAGGAGCAGCAGGGCGACTCTGCTGGTGCTGCTTCCAGGAGCTTAAGTTGGAGCTGCTGGAGTCACTGAAGGTAACCAACAGGGAACTGATGGAGACCCAGACAGCCCAGGGGGCTGCGATCCGGGAGCTGCAGCAGCAGGCCTCCGAAAGGGAGGATGAGGCCGTGGCCGTCGCGGGGAAGGTGGAGATGCACGAGGCGCTCCATAAAGATGGCAGGAGCGGTTCGAGGAGCTGGACACCGGTCGAGGGAGGAAGAATTTGCGGATCCTGGGCCTCACGGAGGGCTGGAGGGTCGGAGACCTAGCGCCTATGTGGTGATGACGCTAAACTCGCTGATGGGGGCTGGGTCTTTCCAGGGGCCCCTGAAGTTAGAGGGGGCCCACAGAATTCTGGCTAGGAGGCCCAAGCCGAACGAGCCGCCGCGGGCGGTGTTGGTGCGGTTTCATCGGTTCGTGGATCGTGAGTGTGTGCTCCGGTGGGCCAAGAAGGAGCGGAGAAGCAAATGGGAGAACACGGAGGTGCGGATTTCCAGGACTGGAGTGCGGAGGTGGCGAGGCGGAGGGCCGGGTTTAACCGGACGAAGGCGGTGCTCCATAGATGGAGTGTGAAGTTTGGAATGTTGCAGCCGGCGCGTCTGTGGGTCACCTATAAGATCGGCACCATTATTTTGAGTCCCCGGAGGAGGCGTGGGCCTTTGTGCAGGCCGAGAAATTGGACTCAAACTGAGGGTCTAAGATGGGGATGCTGTATAATACTGTATTTGTATTTGCTTGGTTTAGTGTAAGATGTGGGGGTGGCTTTAGGGTGGGTGGGGTGATGTCGTACGGTTTTTTTCTATACTGGGTTTTTAAGCAGGGGTCAGGTGGACGGGTTCGGGCAGAGGGGTAAAACGGGGAGTTCGGGGAGCTGGTGGGGGGGACTGACAATGGGAGTGGCCCTGGAGGAGGCGGGGCCCGGCAGGGCGAAAGCGCGGGCTTTCTGCGGGGTTCCCGCGCTGTGAGAGGGTGGGGGCGTGTTTTCTTTTCCCGCGCAGGAGCGGGGAGAGGGTGGACCCGTTGACGGGCACAATGGAGGAGGGGCAGGCCCACGTGGGGAGGAGCCGAAAGGAGGGTGGGAGTCGCCGGGGTCAGCAGAAGTTAGCTGGCTCACGGGAGTGCTGTAGGGGGGGGGGGGGGGGGGGGGGCGCAGCTAGGAGGAGTCCTAGCCTGGGGGGGGAAGGGGATGGGAGGGGTACCGGGTTGCTGCTGAAACGGTCAGGAAGGAGCTGGAGGACGCAGGGGGTGCTGGAGGGGGGGAGTTGCCGCCGTGGGAAACTGGCAGAGCGGGGGACGCTGGCCGGGGGTGGGCAAGGGATGGGGTATGGCTAATCGGCAGGGGAGGGGGGCAGGGGGCCCCCTGATCCGGCTGATAACCTGGAATGTGAGGGGCTGAATGGGCCGGTCAAGCGGGCCCGAGTATTTGCGCACCTGAAGGGGCTGAAGGCGGATGTGGCCATGCTCCAGGAGACACACCTGAGAGTGGTGGACCAGGTCTGGCTGAGGAAGGGGTGGGTGGGCCAAGTGTTCCACTCGGGGCTGGATGAGAAGAGTAAGGGGGTGGCGATCCTGGTGGGGAAGAAGGTGTCATTTCAGGCATTGAAGGTGGTGGCTGACAGTGGCGGGAGGTACGTGATGGTGAGTGGCAAGCTGCAGGGGGAGCGGGTGGTGTTGGTGAATGTCTATGCCCCAAATTGGGACGATGCGGGGTTTATGCGGCGTATGTTGGGCCGCATTCCGGACCTGGAGACGGGGGGCCTGATCATGGGGGGGGGGGGGGGGGGACTTCAACACAGTACTGGATCTCCCATTGGATCGATCCAAGTCCCGGACGGGTAGGAGGTCGGCGGCGGCTAAGGTGCTGAGGGGATTCATGGACCAGGGGGGGGGTGGGCCCCTGGAGGTTGCGAGGCCAAGGGCCAGGGAATACTTGTTTTTCTCCCACGTACATAAGGCCTACTCGAGGATTGATTTTTTTGTCCTGAGCAGGGGGTTGGTTTCGAGGGTGGAGGATGTGGAATACTCCGCCATTGCCATTTCGGATCATGCCCCGCACTGGATGGACCTCGGGCTGGGGGAAGAGAGGGACCAACGTCCGCTCTGGCGCATGGAGGTGGGGCTGTTGGCAGATGAGGAGGTGGCCGAGAGGGTTCGGGGGTGTATCGAGAGGTACCTTGAGGCCAATGACAACGGGGAGGTCCGAGTGGGGACGGTCTGGGAGGCATTGAAGGCGGTGATGAGGGGGGAATTGATCTCCATCCGAACCCATAGGGAGAGGGGGGAGCAGAGGGAAAGGGAGAGACTGATAGGGGAGATGGTGAGGGTGGATAGGAGATATGCGGAGGCCCCAGAGGAGGGATTGCTGGGGGAGAGGCGTAGCCTTCAGGCCAGATTTGACCAACTGACGACCAGAAAGGCGGAAGCTCAGGGGATGGTGTATGAATACGGGGAGAAGGCGAGCAGGATGCTGGCGCACCAGCTCCGGAAGCGAGACGCGGCCAGGGAGATTGGGGGAGTGAGGGATAGAGCTGGGAAGGTGGTGCGGAGGGGGGTAGATGTCAATGGGGTCTTCAGGGACTTCTATGGGGAACTGTACCGGTCTGAACCCCCGGTGGAGGAGGGTGGAATGGGGCGCTTCTTGGACAAGCTGCGATTCCCGAGGGTGGAGGAGGGGCAGGTGGAGGGACTAGGGTGCCGATCGAGCTGGAGGAGGTGGTCAAAGGGATAGGGAGCATGCAGTCGGGGAAGGCGCCGGGGCCGGACGGGTTTCCGGCGGAATTCTATAAAAAGTATTTGGACCTGTTGGGCCCCCTGTTGGTCCGGACCTTTAACGAGGCAAGGGAGGGGGGGGCTCTGCCCCCAACTATGTCACGGGCGCTGATTCCCTTGATCCTGAAGCGGGACAAGGACCCTCTGCAGTGTGGATCATATAGGCTGATTTCGCTGCTGAACGCTGATGCTAGGCTGCTGGCAAAGATCCTGGCCACTAGAATAGAGGATTGTGTGCCTGGGGTCATTCATGAGGACCAGATGGGGTTTGTGAAGGGAAGGCAGCTGAACACAAACGTACGAAGGCTCATCAACGTCATTATGATGCCGGCTGTGGAAGGGGAGGCGGGGATAGTGGTGGCATTAGATGCGGAGAAGGCCTTCGATAGGGTTGAGTGGGAGTATTTGTGGGAGGTGTTGGAGAGGTTTTGGTTTGGGGAGGGGTTTATCCGGTGGGTGAGGCTGCTCTACGAGGCCCCGATGGCGAGTGTAGCCACAAATAGGAGGAGGTCGGAGTACTTTCGGCTGTACCGGGGGACGAGACAGGGGTGCCTCCTGTCCCCCTTGCTCTTCACGTTGGCGATTGAGCCCCTGGCCATGGCATTGAGGGAGTCAGGGAACTGGAGGGGCCTGGTGCGGGGTGGGGAGGAGCATCGAGTGTCGCTGTACGCAGACGACCTGTTGCTGTATGTGGCGGACCCGGTGGGGGGATGCCGGAGGTGATGAGGATTCTTAGTGAATTCGGGGTTTCTCGGGGTATAAGTTGAACCTGGGCAAGAGTGAGGTGTTTGTGGTGCATCCGGGGGATCAAGAGGAGGGGATTGGTAGGCTCCCATTGAAGCAGGCAGGGAAGAGCTTCAGGTACCTAGGAGTCCAGGTGGCGGGGAGCTGGGGGGCCCTGCACAAGCTCAACCTCACAAGGTTGGTGGAGCAGATGGAGGAGGAGTTTAAGAGGTGGGATATGTTACCGCTGTCACTGGCGGGGAGGGTGCAGTTTGTTAAGATGACGGTGCTCCCGAGGTTTTTGTTCCTGTTCCAGTGCCTCCCCATCCTTATCCCGAAGGCCTTTTTTAGGAGGGTCAACAGGAGTATCACGGGATTTGTGTGGGCGCATGGGACTCCGAGCGTTCGAAGAGTGTTCCTGGAACGGGGCAGGGATTGGGGGGGGGCTGGCGTTGCCCAACCTCTGTGGGTACTATTGGGCTGGCAACGCGACGATGGTGCGTAAGTGGGTAATGGACAAGGAAGGGGCAGCATGGAAGAGGATGGAGGCGACGTCTTGTGTGGGCACGAGCTTGGAGACGCTAGTAATGGCGCCATTGCCGCTCCTTCCAACGAGGTATACCACGAGCCCGGTGGTGGCGGCTACCCTCAAAATTTGGGGGCAATGGAGACGGCACAGGGGAGAAATGGGGGGCTCGATGGAGGCCCCGACACGGGGGAACCATTGGTTTGTCCCAGGGAGAATTGATGGCGGATTTCTGGGCTGGCACAGGGCAGGGGTTAGGAGGTTGAGGGACCTGTTTGTGGAGGGGAGGTTCGCGAGTTTGGGGGAGTTAGAGGGGAAGTTTGGGCTCCCCCTGGGGAACATGTTTCGGTACATGCAGGTTAGGGCGTTTGCCAGGCGGCAGATGGAGGGGTTCCCCTTGTTGCCCCCACGTGGGACAGGGTGCTCTCGGGGGTGTGGGTTGGAGGAGGGAGGATTTCGGACATATACCGGGTAATGCAGGAGGTAGACGAGGCCTCGGTGGAGGAACTGAAGGGTAAATGGGAAGAGGAGCTGGGTGAGGAGATTGAGGAGGGGACGTGGGCGGATGCCCTGGAGAGAGTGAATTCCTCCTCTTCCTGTGCGAGGCTTAGCCTCATACAGTTCAAGGTGCTGCATAGGGCCCACATGACTGGGTCGAGGATGAGCAGGTTTTTCGGGGGAGAGGACAGGTGTGCTAGGTGCTCGGGGAGCCCAGCGAACCACGCCCATATGTTTTGGGCGTGCCCAGCGTTGGGGGAGTTTTGGAAGGGGGTAGCAAGGACGGTGTCGAGGGTGGTGGGATCCAGGGTCGAGCCAGGCTGGGGACTCGCAATTTTTGGAGTTGCAGTGGAGCCGGGAGTGCAGGAGGCGATAGAGGCCGGTGTTCTGGCCTTTGTGTCCCTAGTAGCCCAGCGGAGGATCTCGCTCCAATGGAAGGATGCGAGGCCCCCAAGCGTGGAGGCCTGGATCTCTGATATGGCGGGGTTCATTAAATTGGAGAGGGTGAAATTTGCCCTGAGGGGATCAGTACAAGGGTTCTTTAGGCGGTGGCAGTCTTTTCTGGACTTCCTGGCGGAACGGTAGGGAAATAGGCCGACAGCAGCAGCAACCCGGGAAGGGGGGGGGGGAAGGATTGGGGGGGAGGGAGAACTGTGCACATGGGTTTGGGGAGGGTGCTATCTCTTTCCCTTTCGTTGTCTGGGTGCTCTTTTGTTTTTTGTTTTGTTTTTTGTTTTTGTTCTTTCCTTTTGTTTGAAGTTGCTCTTGAAGCTGGGGGGGTATTGTTCATGGGGTGTTACCGCGGTTGTTTGTTAATAGAGTTAAGATGTTTATATTTTGTATTTTGTAAAAAATTTCAATAAAAATTATTTTTTAAAAAAGAAACATGAGGGCCGAAGTAGTCTTCCTCCAAGAGACACACCTAAGGGAGCAGGACCGACTGCGGGTAAGAAAGGGCTGGGTGGGACAAACCTACCATTCCTGCTATGGGACAGGGGCCAGGGGGGTGGCGATCCTGATCAGCAAGAGGACGATGTTTAGGGCGACAAAGACGGTTACGGACCCGGGGGGGACGGTACGTCATGGTCAGCGGGGCCCTGGATGGGGCACCGGTAGTACTAGTTAACGTGTACGCGCCCAACTGGGATGCCACGATCTTCATCAAGAAGACCATGGCAGAAATCCCTGACATAGCGACGCACCAACTAATCATGGGGGGGACTTCAACTGTGTACAGGATCCAAAGACAGACAGATCAAACCCCAAAACGGGGAAAACCTCAAGCATGGCAAGGGAACATGGTCACTTTATGGAACAGATGGGAGTGGTGGACCCCTGGAGGTTCGCCCACCCGGGGGAGAAAGAATTCTCCTTCTTCTCCCCAGTACATAACGTGTACACCAGAATTGACTTCTTTGTGGTGGGGAAAACGGTGCTTCCAGGGATAGACAAAGTGGAATACTCCGCAATTGTGATATCAGACCACGCTCCACATTACATGGACGTGAGGCTGGAGATGGGCAGGGCCCAACGCCCCACATGGAGGTTGGACGGTGCCTTACTGGCTGACAAGGCCTTCAGCGAAAGGATAGCGCGGGCCATAGCGGAATACACGGAGCACAACCAAAACGGGGAGGTATCATCCTCCACGTTCTGGGAAGCACTAAAGGCCGTACTAAGAGGGGAAATCATCGGTTTCAAAGCGCAAAGAGATAGGGAGGAAAGTGTGGCTAGGCAGCAGCTGGTCAACTCCATACTGGAGGTAAATACTCCGAGGCCCCGACTGTAGAGCTCCTGGCCGAGGGGAAAGAGCTACAAAGGAACTTTGACTTGCTCTCCACCAGGAAAGCACCAACTCCGCCAGGCACGTGGGACCCTGTACGAACACGGAGACAAAGCCAGCCGCCTGTTGGCACACCAGCTGAGAAAGCAGGCAGCCACCAGAGAAATTGCACAAATCAGGGGTGCCAGAGACACATTAGAAATAGAACCAGAGAGGATTCACAAAACCTTCAAGGCCTTCTACCAAGAGCTGTACACCTCAGAGCCCCCAAGGGGGGAGTCTGGGATGAAACGGTTCCTTGATGGACTGGACATTCCAGCCGTGGGGGAGGGCAGAAAATGGGGCTTGGAAACACCACTAGCACTGGGAGAGATCATGGAGAGCATTAGCTCCATGCAGGCGGGGAAGGCGCCGGGACCGGACGGATTCCCGGCAGACTTCTAAAAACAATTTGCGACAGCGCTGGCCCCGCAGCTGTGGGAGATGTTCACAGACTCGCTAGCTAGGGGCACACTGCCACCCACGCTAGCACAGGCCTCAATCTCGCTGATACCTAAGAAAGACAAAGACCCAACGGAATGTGGGTCATACAGACTGATGAGACCATCAATTCACGCAACACGTTGTTCGAAGTGAACAGTGGTTTTAATCGTCTTACAACAGAACCTGCCTGTGACGAGATGAACTCCAGATGAACTGACAGGCAGGCTCACAACATCAACCTTTATACTTCCAGTTAAGGGGAGGAGCCATGGGTGGAGCCATGGGCGGAGCCAAGGGTGGAGCCCAGTACAAGCTCCTCATCTCCCCGATGGGTAGAGCCGCGCAACTACACGTGATCTAATACGAGGTACAGGCTCAACACATGTACAATACTGTGTGGATTATTAGTATTTATAATTCACCACACAGACCCATCATACTGCTGAACGCAGACGCCAAAATACTGGCCAAAATCCTAGCCAAAAGGCCAGAAGACTGTGTACCCGAGATGGTCACAGAGGACCAGACGGGCTTTGTCAAAGGTAGACAGCTTACCTCGAACATCAGGCACCTGCTGAACGTGATAATGACCCCCTCCGGGGAGAGAACACAAGAGGTAATCTTCTCCCTAGATGCAGAAAAGGCCTTTGACAGAGTCGAATGGAAATACCTCATAGAGGTACTGGAGCGGTTCGGGCTTGGAACAGGGTTCACCTCCTGGGTAAAGCTCCTATACAACGCTCCCATGGCGAGCGTACGGACCAACAATACCAACTCCCAATACTTCCAACTGCACAGGGGCACCAGACAAGGATGCCCACTGTCCCTGCTGCTGTTCGCACTAGCGATCGAACCACTAGCAATCACGCTAAGAGCGGGAAAAAGCTGGAGGAGGATCCGAAGGGGCGGTAGAGAGCACAGAGTCTCACTCTATGCAGATGATCTGCTCCTCTACATCTCGGACCCACAGAGCAGCATGGGCGGAATCATTGCGCTCCTGAAAGAGTTTGGAGCCTTCTCGGGCTACAAACTCAATATGAGCAAAAGCGAGATCTTCCCAGAACACCCGCAAGGTGGGGGGGCAGCACTAAAGGGGCTGCTGTTTAAACAAGCTCGACACAAATTCCGCTACCTGGGGATCCAAATAGCCCATGACTGGAAAGGGATCCACAAATGGAACCTCACCGGTCTTTAAAAAAAAATGTATTTATTCAAAGTTTTTCAATAAGTTTACAAAACCCTCCAAAAAGGAAAATAATACAAAGAAAGAAGGGCAACATGCCAACAGAACAGAACAACTTAACCCTCTAAACGATAAACAGTTTAGCAAATTAACAACCAATTCAAAACAGGATAGAGCATGCGCCCCTTACAAAAAGGAAAAGAAATCGCGCCCCCCCCCCCCCCCCCCCCCCCCCGGGTTGCTGCTGCTGTTTTTTTTTAAATTAAGGATTTGCAAATTTTTCCATATGAAATAGTAATAATCTTAACACAGCAAATTAGTGAACATTAACATAGTGCATAAAGAGAATATACATCAGCAATCCACTAGACGTTACCCCACGTGCCTCAGTCCTCCCATCCCCTCCCCTCGGGTCACTCACCCCCCCCCCCCCCCCCCCCCCCCCATGGATCGCTGCTGCTGAAGTGTTAATTTTCCCTGCGAAGTCAGCGGACGGTATAGTGCCCCCGCTCAACAGCAGCTCTGTACCCTTGGCAAAGTTATTTACACACATATGTAGGCATCTGTTCGTGGTGTTGTCCTTTGTTTCTCCCGGACGGAGTTCGCTGATGTTGTCGTCTCGTGCGCACTTCCGCTTCTGCGGCCCTCCCGTCTTCCCCGTTTTCTCTGTTCCTATGGATGCCAAGTTTGTTAATGTTTCCCTGCCTCCCCCTCCCCTTCCCTGGATCTCCTCTATTGTTCCCTGTCTCTCCCCTCTGCCCCCCCCCCTCTCCCCGCTTCTGCCCCCCCCCCCCCCCCTCCCCCTGACCCCCAGCCCTGTGGTTTGCCTTTCCTTCCTCTTAGATTTAACTGTCCCTCCCCACCTCTCCCGGTCTATCTCTCCCTCTCACGCTTTGGCTACTTTACCGTTTCTTGGCTACCTGGCTATTCTTCTGCTTGTTTGTTGGCCACAAACAGGTCCCGGAACATTTGCGTGAATGGCTCCCACGTTCTGTGGAAGCCGTCGTCTGACCCTCGGATGGCGAATTTGATTTTCTCCATTTGGAGAGATTCCGAGAGGTCGGACAGCCAGTCTGCAGCTCTGGGTGGTGCTGCTGACCGCCAGCCAAACAGTATTCTACGGCGGGCAATCAGGGAGGCAAAGGCAAGGGCGTACGCCCTCCTCCCCAGGAATAGATCTGGCTGGTCTGAAACCCCGAAGACCACCACTTTCGGGCATGGCTCCACCCTCACCCCCACCACTTTGGACATGGCCTCGAAGAAGGCTGTCCAGTACTCCACAAGTCTGGGGCAAGACCAGAACATGTGGGCGTGGTTGGCCGGGCTTCTTTGGCACCGTTCACATCTGTCCTCCACCTCTGGGAAGAACCTACTCATATGGGTTCTTGTTAAGTGGGCTCTATGTACCACTATTAGTAGCGTCAGGCTGAGTCTTGCACACGTGGAGGTGGAGTTGACCCTATGCAGTGCTTCGCTCCAGAGTCCCCACCCTATCTTAACCCCAGGTCCTCCTCCCACTTAATTCTTGTTGCGTCCAGTATGTTGTCGGCCCTTTCTACCAGTCGGTCGTACATGTTGCTACAGTTTCCTTTTATCTAATATGCTTGCGTCCAGTAACTGTTCCAGTAATGTCTGTCGTGGTGGTTGTGGGTATGTCCTTGTCTCCTTTCGTAGGAAGTTTGTTTAATTGCAGGTACCTTAGCTAGCTGGAATTTCTCTGTCAGTTCGCCCAGTGTTGCGATCCTGCCGTCCGTGTATAGGTCCCTGACTGTCAGTGTCCCTCTGTCCTGTCCCCACCTTTTGAAGGTGGCGTCAGTCAGTGCTGGCGTGAACTTATGGTTGTTGCAGATGGGAGCTATACCTGACATTTTGGTCAGGCCAAATTGCTGCCGTAGTTAGTTCCAGGACTGGAGGGTGGCTATTACCACCGGGCTGCTGGAATGTTGTTTGGGTGGGGATGGGAGTGCCACCGTGGCGATTCTGGATTCTCCCCGCGAGGGAGAGTGGGAGTGTGTTCCATCTTTGCAGGTCCTTTTTTACTTCCTCCGTCAGACTGATGAGGTTCCATTTGTGGATCCCTTTCCAGTCATGGGCTATTTGGATCCCCAAGTAGTGGAATTTGTGTCGGGCTTGTTTAAACGGCAGTCCCGTTAGTGCTGCCCCACCTACTTGCGGGTGTACTGGGAAGATCTGTGCTCTCTGCCGCCCCTTTGGATCCCCCTCCAGCTTTTTGCCGCTCTGAGTGCAATTGCTAGTGGCTCGATCGCTAGAGCGAACAGCAGCGGGGACAGTGGGCATCCTTGTCTGGTGCCCCTGTGCAGCTGGAAGTATTGGGAGTTGGTGTTGTTTGTCCGTACGCTCGCCAGGGGAGCGTTGCATAGGAGATTTACCCAGGAGGTGAACCCTGTTCCAAGCCCGAACCGCTCCAGTACCTCTATGAGGTATTGGAACCTCACCAGTCTGACGGAGGATGTAAAAAAGGACCTGCAAAGGTGGAACACACTCCCACTCTCCCTCACGGGGAGAGTCCAGACGATCAAAATGAACGTACTGCCCAGGTTCCTCTTACTGTTTAGATCCCTTCCGATCTACATCCCCAAGGCCTTTTTCAAAGCGCCGGACAAACTAATCATGGCGTTCGTATGGGGGTGGGAGGGAAATGCTAGGATCCCAAAGAAGATCCTATATAAAACAAAATCCAGGGGGGTGGGCTAGCCCTCCCAAACCTACAATTCTACCACTGGGCAGCAACAGCCGAGCGAACAAGGGGATGGATCAAGGAGCCAGAGGCTGAGTGGGTGCGTGTGGAGGAGGCCTCCTGCGTGGGGACCTCCCTCCGGGCCCTCGCCACGGCAGCACCCATCCCCACCCAAAAAACACTCCAGATGCCCAGTGGTGATAGCCACCCTCCAATCCTGGAACCAACTGCGGCAGCAATTTGGCCTGACCAAAATGTCGGACAAAGCTCCCATCAGCAACAACCATAGGTTCACATCAGCACCGACAGACACCACCTTCAAAAGGTGGAGGCAGGACGGGGGGACACTGACAGTCAGGGACCTATACACGGACGGCAGGATCGCGACACTGGACAAACTGACAGAGAAATTCCAGCTATCCAGGGGGAACCAGCTAAGGTATCTTCAGCTTAAAAACGTCCTACGGAAAGAGACAAGGACGTACCCACAACCGCCACGACAGACACTACTGGAAGAACTACTGGACGCAAGCATACTAGACAAAGGAAACTGTAGTGACATGTATGACCGACTGACAGAAAGGGCCGACACCGTACTGGACGTAACAAGAAAGAAATGGGAGGACGACCTGGAGATTGAGATAGGGTGGGGACTCTGGAGCGAAGCACTGCATAGGGTCAACTCCACCTCCACGTGCGCAAGGCTCAGCCTGACGCAGCTAAAAGTGGTACACAGAGCCCACCTAACAAGAACCCGCATGAGTAGGTTCTTCCCGGAGGTGGAGGATAGATGTGAACGGTGCTAAGTAGGCCCGGCCAACCACGCCCACATGTTCTGGTCTTGCCCCAGACTTGTGGAGTACTGGACAGCCTTCTTTGAGGTAATGTACAAAGTGGTGGGGTGAGGGTGGAGCCATGCCCGAAAGTGGCGGTCTACGGGGTCTCGGACCAGCCAGATCTATTCCTGGGGAGGAGGGCGGACGCCCTTGCCTTTGCCTCCCTGATCGCCCGCCGTAGAATCCTGTTTGGCTGGCGGTCAGCAGCACCGCCCAGAGCTGCAGACTGGCTGTCCGACCTCTCGGAATCTCTCCAAATGGAGAAAAACAAATTCGCCATCCAAGGGTCAGACGACGGCTTCCACAAAATGTGGGAGCCATTCACGCGACTGTCCCGGGACCTGTTTGTGGCCAACGAACAAGAGGAAGAATAGCCAGGTAGCCAAGAATCAGGTGAACGTAGTCAAGAATCAGCGGAAAGTAGCCAAGGCATGAAAGGGCGAGATAGACCGGGAGGGGGGGGGGGGGGAGAACAGCTAAACCTGAGGAAAGAAAGGCGAACCATGCGGGGGGCGGGGGAGGAGATGGGGAACAAGAGAGGAGAACCAGCGAGGTGGGGGGGAGGCAGGGAAATGAGATGAGAGCTGCAAGGAAGGCACGGGATACCAAAACGAGCATGACATCTCCAGGAGCAGGGAACGAGGAAAATAAAGACGGAAGATGGGAGACACGGCAGAAGCGGAGGCGAGCGCAGACGACAGCAAGATCCGTCCAGGAGAAGCAAGCGACAACACAAAACTCAGCCAAGTATCGCCCACTGTAATTATCTCCCCAGCACCCAAATGTATATTTGCCTCCCCAATCCCCACCCCCCCCCCCTCTCCACCCCATCCCCCCCACCCCGCAGTCACCTACTTATGTGTTGTAAATAATTTTGCCAGGTGTACAGAGCTGCTGCAGTTGAGCTGGTACACAATACCCTACCAGTTATTCTATTTTATTTATTATTGTATTTTTTTTTACTATGTACTATTTTCTTCTCTTTGGTATGTTTGGGTGTGCCCTTCTCTTCTATATATGTGTATATATGTATATGTTTCTTATCCTGTACATAACGGTAATTATACCTTGTTCAAAAACCCAATTAAAAACATTTATAAAAAAAGGAATGTTCCCTTCCAGTCGGGGAACACTTCAGCAGTCAAGGGCATTCAGCCTCTGTTCTCCGGGTAAGCGTTCTCCAAGGCGGCCTTCAGGACGCGCGACAACGTAGAATCGCCGAGCAGAGACTTATAGCCAAGTTCCGCACACGAGTATGGTCTCAACCGGGACCTGGGATTCATGTCACATTACATTCATCCCCCACCATCTGGTCCTGGCTTGAGACAATTCACACATCTTTAACCTAGGGTTACCCTATTTCTGGATCTGTAAAGATTCAATTAACTGCAAATGCTCACATTCTAAGCATTGTCTGGCATCTTTGAATCTGTCTATATGTATGTTTCTGGAACAAGGAAGGAGCCGTGCTCTGAAAGCTGGTGATTTGAAATAAACCTGTTGGACTTTAATCTGGTGTTGTAAGACTTCTTACTGTGCTCACCCCAATCCAACGCCGGCATCTCCACATCATTCAGTTAGATGGATACAGGAATGAAGGTTACAATTTCTTTAGGAGGACATTCCTGAAAGTCAGGCAGTGCGAATCCACACTTTTAGTGATAGTTGTTCTTTCTTTTCCTCTCAAGATTATTTAAAAATGTTCTGAAATAATGTGGATAGTTGCTTCCCAATTTATTGCTCATTCAACAATTAGTGAATGATTCTGGTCATCCCATGACTCAAAGAAATCCCCAAAATACTGGAACTACTCATCAGTCCCAACAGCGTCTGTCGAGAGAAGAGTTAACATTTCAGGTTGGCAGCCTTACATCAGTCCTCAAAAGGTCTCGACCGGAAACATTAACTATTTTTCAATCCACGGATGTTGCCAGACCCACTTGACCATTTCCAGCGTTTTCTGTTTTTTGAGTTTGATTTGATTGATCTGCAGTATTTTGATTTTGTTTTATGGACAAATCATGTTTGACTTGCTAGAGTTTGTTTTGATCAGGTAAGAGAGAGGATTAATGAGTGATACTGTCACGTGCTCTACGTGCTTCCAAAAGGCTATACTTGATAAAGTATCACACAACAGGTTCGTTAGCACAGTTGGAGCCCAGGAAATAATAGAACACCATCGAATACAAAGTGGCCGAGTGAGGGGAAACATTACTGGTGAAAGATTACTTTGCAGATTGGAGGAAAATCCGGGGACACAGTGGTTGGCACAGCTGCCTCACAGCACCAGGGACACAGGTTCAATTTGGGCCTTGGATGACTGTGTGGAGTTTGCACATTCTCCTCATGTCTGCGTGTGTTTCCTCCAAGTGCTCCGGTTTCCTCCCACAGTCCAAGGATGTGCAGGTTAGGTGGCTTGACTATGCTGAATGGTTCCTTATGTCTAGGGATGTGGAGGTTAGGTGAAGGGGTTATAGAGATAGGGCAGGCAAGTGGGTTTGGGTGGAGGATCAGAGCAAACTCAGGCCAAATGGCCTCCTTCTGCACTGTAGATATTCTATGTTCTACGATACGATATATATTGGGGTTCCTCCTGGGGTCTATGTTAGAATCCCTGCTTTTCTTGACATAGGAAAAGAGACTAGGTGAATTGCTCTTGCAGACAGCCAGTCTGGGCTGAATGATCTCCTTCTGTGCTGTAATCATCCTATGTATGAGTCTACCCAAGAAACAGGAACAGGAGTAGAACATTTGACCCCTCAAACCTGCTTCCCCATTCAACAAGATCATGGCTGCTCTGATTGTTGTTTTAATCCCTCCATTTTCCGGCCTGCTCTCCATAACTCTTGACCTGTTTGTAGATCAATAATCTGTCCAACTCAGCCTTGAACATATTCAATGAACTACAGTCTCCACTAAAATTAATGCTTCCAACAATTTACACCCATCCAGAAATTCCTACGCATCTTAGTCTCAACAGTGATTCTAAAAGAAGCAAGAGACCGGGAGCAGATTGAGAAAACAATCAATTAAGTATAGTTAATCCTGGGCTTTATAAATTGGGAAATAGAGTAGAAAAACAAGCAATTTATAATGATCCTGCAGAATAGTTGCGGAGGCCCAACCAGTGTTTTGTGTCCAATTCTAGGCACCTCGCTTTAGATAGGATGTGAAGGCATTAGAGAAAGTGTATGGTTCCTTTAAAAGCACCTTCCAGACCCGCAACCGTTACTACATAGAAGTACAAGGGCAACAGTTGCATGGGTATACCATCACCACCTCCAAGTGCCTCTCCAAACCACACAGCACCCTAATTTGGAACTATATTGTTGTTCCTTATGGTCACTGGGTCAAGACCCTGGAACTCCCTCGCAAACAGCACTGCACATGTATCTACACCATATGGACTGCAGTGGTCCAAGGCAGTTGCTCACCTTCTCAAGGGCAATTAGGGAAGTGCAGTAGAAAAGGTTGGCCTAGCCTGGGCCACTCTTGTTCCACAGACAAATAAAAAAATCATTTCCAGGAAAGAGGGGAAAAGTTGGCACCGTTCTCCTTGGAGAAGATATTTGGCAGAAGTATTCAAAATCATGAATGATCTGGACAGAGTAGATAGAGATACCGTGGCTGAATGCTCATGAACCAGAGGACACGGATTTAAGAACCAATGCAACATGCAATTTAAAAAAAATTTTTTTTTAAAAAAGGCAGCAAGTGGTGAGATCCGGAATGAATTGTCGGAGTGTGGGATACTGCTTCAAGTTGGGGCCTAATTGGATATGCACCTGAAGAGCAAGGATTTGCAGAGCCATAGAGAAAAGGTGGGGGAGTGATATTAGGCGTGTTGCTCTTAGAGAGCCAGCATGGACATGCCAGGCTGAATGGACGACTACTGTACAGTAACTACTCCATGATTCTAGAAGTGTTGAAATGACGTCGAGAGTGCGTATCAGATTGTATTAGAAGTGTTAAGACATCATACTCTTTCAGTATTGCCAGTTATCAACAGTGCTCGGGCAGATGAAATTCAGAAGATGGGTTGACCTGTGCATGAATGAGAAGATTGGCAAAATAACTGGAGATAGGGCAGAACAGAAAAAAAATAAACAATATTTGGAGGAACACCATCTGTCTTTTATACTTGGAAGTGGTTTTTGGGCTGTAAAGTCTGTTCAGCATCTGATGCAACAGCAGCCAAATGTTTTGATATTGAACTCCTAACCACCATTATACCCGATGACCCCCTTAATGGGGAAATCACAGTTTCTTCCACATAACAGAGTACAGCAAAATTTATATATAACTGCAAAGATCACAATTGTAAAAAACAAAGTAATTGTTAAAGGCTGAATGGATGGTTCAAAATGTTATATTTATCTTAGCTTTGCATTAAACTTAGTTTGATGGACAGCTGACTACAAGGTCAAAGGGAATTTAAGACATGCTATTGACTGAAGGAAATGACCACAGCTCAAGTCCTTCAGTTGGGCTTTTATTATGAATGTCCCAATACAGTACAATTCAGTACAGGCAAAGTACATTTGTGCTATTTAATCACACCCAGACAAAATCAACTTAACATTCTTCTCATTTTCATTTACTATTGGAATTGCTTACTCAAAAGTGCTAGCCTTGGAATGAACTATTTTGTACTGATGCTCAGAACAGTGGTTTTTTTTAAAGTGAGACAAGAGTTTGGAGATGAGGATGAAGGAAGATAAATAAAATTGTGCAAGGCTTGATTGGATCATTTGTATTGTCTGCACCATGCTCTCACTCCACCAGATCTAGCTCAATGTCATTCACATTATGGGTTAAATGAGTCCTTCTGATTTGAAAATCTTTGATTCAATAAAAGCACTGCACCTTTCAGTTCGATAACAAGCTGTGATGAAACAGAAGTTTTAAATAAAGACACAACACCAGGTTGTTTTGCTGCTTACTTATTGCTCAGTAGACTTAGCTTTTTAAGTGCTTTTTGGACATTAATTACAGTACAAGATATGTCAGTACAGTGTGATTTTTAAACAGTTTATATTAACAGCTTCTATTCTGCAATGTGCAAACTTAATTGTGTGACGTTTTACCAATTATTCACTACACACTAGTTCATATCTGCGTAGTAGGGCATGCCAGGACTAGGTGCTGTGGTGAAAATGATGCAGGAAATGGCCTTCAGGACGGTAGTGAATTTGAACAAATAAACCTTGCACAAGGAAAGGGAAGAACATTTTTGAAGATCTAATTAAACCACTGATGTCATTTTAATGGAACTGGAAACAATATTTCCTAGCAACACACTCCATTTCTTTGCTAGAAATTAGTATTTTCCATTGCACATGGTTTATGTTGCAACAGTTAATTAAATATAATAATATTCAATGCTTGGAGTAAATTCCAAATAACATTTCTGTAGATGAGTATTGCCTGTAGATGGGGCTGTTTTGCACATTCATGGTCTCAAAATCTTTTGCTCATGAATTTTCAGCCAATTAGACTGCAAGAGGCTTCTGTGATTTTAATATCAGCTGCGGATCATACCAACACTCGTCAATGATCATGCAAAATCATGACAAATGTTACTGCTTCATACAACTAAGTTTAATAAGATTTACTTGTTAGTACAGAAAAATTAAAGTCCAAACTACAAACTTAAGCATTGGTAAGCAGTAGCAGCATTGAGCTCCATGTTTAGTCACAGTACTGCAGTTCCGTACAAGCATTAGTCCAAGCCAAAATGTATATGCCGTGTAAGAGTACTAGCTAAACAATCCAGGAGAACAGTAAAAGATACATTTAAAATTAGTAGTTTGTTTAGAAACAAAGACATCCTAGCTTTGAACACTCTAAAAATGATGTTTTCCATTATTTAACAGCAAAGTTACAAATACTTGTACTGCATACCCCAATACAACTACATCCAGAAAAGTTTGGCTATATTATGTTTAATTAGTATTAGCACCTTAATGTTAAGTGAACTGACTCAATACTAAAAGTGGTGCAATTGCTATGAATTTTGTGCAAAAGAAAATTTTGCAGAATTTTCACATTTACCTATATATCCGGCTAGCTACCCTTTTGGGGTATATAGTAATTGCTTGCATTTATAAATACTTGGTGGCATATTTTCAACACTGTAGCAGCTAACTGAGTCTGAGAGGAAAAGTTTGGTTAGTAACTAGAAAGAAAGATAAAGTGGATGTACAAAGCAGTACAAAAACTGGTTGCTACAAACAATCCAGCCTTCACAAAAAAAAAGGCATTTCCCATCTCCAAAAATCCATGCTTTATCACTCAGCAAGACAGATAGACTCCCCACATACAACTATGATTCTTTCCCCCCACAATAGCACAACATTTTGTCTGCTCCATTCTGATCATTTTATTGCCCATTCATTCAATTACATCATCAATCACTCTACATTGTCAGCCGTTTGTCATTACCACACTACTGTAAACCACTTCAGCAAGTTAATACATGAAGCTTTGCATTTCAAAACTAGACACTTTAGTAACAATATTACAAATGTTTCAGCTCCAAAAAATAACAAAACTGAAAATAAACTTTAAAGAATTAGCATCATAAAATTAATTTATTCCAAGTAAAAATACAAAATAATATTGGACATTGACCAGATATGAAAGTCTCTCCCAGAAATGACTATTATGGTCAGAAAAGCAGTCTGTAAAGAAAAATAACTAAAATAAAAATGGAAAATATGTAAATATGTTCAAATCCTCTGGTATTAGCAAAAATCTCTAAAAATAACAATGAATATTTTGTATCAGTACAAAGGCTACATTGCTATTGAAAAAATACTAGCATGAAGAAAGGTACACATTTGACAGTAGAAAAATGATTTAGTGAATCACGATGTCTAAAGTTTGCAATGAAAATAAATCTTCACTAAAGATTTATGATTTTGATTTCTTTTTTTTTTACAAACAGTACAAACAGTATTGCACATTACAACAAAGAGTTGAGGTTAAGTTAGCCTTCAAAATTGACTAATTCAAGTCTCCAACATCAAGAGAAGGCCACATATGGACCTGATGCACTAAGGGGTTCTTAGTCAAGTTACAATTTGAACACCTTAGAAATAACATTCTCAATCTGAAGGACCTCATTTATATTCATTAACAAGTAAACAAATTGGGGCATGTTATAACTTAACATAAAAAAGATATTCATACAAAAATAACATGAACAGAAGAATTCTTTCACAATTCTGGTCAGTCGGTCTCAAAGGATTAATGATAAATACACAAATCAAGTGAAAAATATTTTAGTTTTACTTTCTATTAACAGCTTCCAGCACCAATGGAGATGTGTCTATCCCAAGCTGTTTCTTTTATTAACTATTTCTTTACATTCCAGCTTTTAAATTCATACATTAAACTATATAAGGGGAAAACAGTTTATAAATGTTCACTTTTCCACATTTAGGTAGATTCTTTTTTAAAGTCTTGTACTGTAGCTAACTACAATTTTCCATATTAAAGTTATAAAGCTCTAGCTCCTTCAGTTTCCAAAAAAGCAAATAAGCATGAAAAAAATAAAATTACCCATCTGTTAAATCATTTCCTTGCAGAATTAAATTAATATATATTTTTAGAATAAACTTACTTAGAAAATATCAATTTCTTTCCTATATTTCAAAATTGAGGTATTGCAAAAGATCATGGCAGTCAGAAAGCACGCCTTAAAAAATCAGCTGACTGTTGAAAACTGTCCAGATACAAAAAGTAGTGCATAACAAATGTCTTATACAGATAATGAAAAAACATAGAAAAACATGCCTGGGCAAGAAAGCAATATCACAAAAAGCCCAGAAGTTAACCTCCAAAGGGATAATAAGCGATTTACCAGTAAAAAAGTAATTTTCTTCTTCTTTTTTCAAAAAAAATTCCATTTCAATGCCAATATTCGCAACTAAACACTGAAAAATAAACTAAAAAAAAAAGAAAATAAAGACTTACTGGACACAAACAGGACATCACGACACACAAATGACTCAACAATTAGTATCAAATCTACTATGCGGTGTCATATCCAGTCAGATTGTCCCCAGAGCTGCTGAAGGTCACCTGTGTACATACCCCCACACCCCCTCCCCCCACCCCCCCACTGTCGGTACACTTAGCCTGTGTTTGGTTGAAATCCGCAGCCCCACTGTACATGCTAAAAAATGTCCACTAATTAGCAGATCTTATTAGAATTCAAGCTTTGCAGGATATAACCAGGGATTTGGGGAGTTTATTCTGAACCAGAAAGCAGACATCTCCATTTTGACTTTGTGCAGACAGTTCTTTAGCATTAGTTTTCCTTTCCTAATGTGCCTACTTGTCAATCCGACAAATATATTGGTAGTGTATGAGCTCTTTGGTTTTCTGGACAAGGTCTGAAGCTATGTAAATGGTGCAAGCAGCAGAATTTTTTTTTTTTTTTTTAAACTGAGCTCACTTTGTTTATACACTGGTTATGAAGCATCACTTACTTCTATGTCAGACATTACAACGGTTACTTTTATCACAGTACTATACATAATCACCGTAACTATATAAAAATTGCACAATATGTGATCACCGCAGAGTACTTCACCTACCATCAACATAACTTCAAAATATCCTACATCTATAAGTATTTGTGATATCTGTAATGCTTTAATGGACACAGATTCAAACTCCATAAGCAATTACATTACTGAGGCATGCCTTCCTCCAGTTATTAGCCAATTTTCTCATACTGAAATTTGTTTTTGTAGCCTACATAGTTTTTTTCTTGTGCACTGGTGGGCAGGTTGTCAGCAGATATATGAGACATGATACACAAAATTTATTGCATGCAGCAACCTGGTTAAGTAAACATGCAGTCAAATCTACTGACCTTCCTCTGGAGCTATCTCCATGCTATACTGCACTTTTCCCAGCAGCATTATGCTCCACATTTATTTATAACCCTAGCCTGATAAAGTACTATGATATCTGCAATACCATTTATTTAGCAGCAAAAGCTATTGCAGCAAACATTTACATAACACTAAGAAAGACCTAACCAAAAAAACCCCAGCAAAATCAAATTGAGCTTATGAGGTATTATTCTTGCAAGTCAAAATGGAGAGCAAAAAAGGCTTATTTTTAGGGTGATGGTATCCTAAATGATCCAAAATGTATAATTGCTGAATATCTGAGAAAAATGTTTTGCTACATATGCCACCTACAGTGTGTTACCTTTGGTAAGTCTTCTAGGGGCAAGTCTAAGTTTCTGAAAATAAGTGCATGCTCCTGTCATGGGAAACAGTTATGTGAGCTGATGGCATATCAGCTGAAACTCCTAAATCACAATGCAAAGTCCAATTTTAAACAAAACAAAAAAAGGTACCAAGCAGATGTTTGAGAGTCAAAGTGCAGATTCAGTACAATTACTCTGAAATTCTATATACCAGACAATCTTGGATGAGTTCAGTAATGTGACTTAAAAAAAAACCCACAAAAAAAAACATTCATTATCTGAGGAAGAATGCACCCATTTCCAGAACCCTCTCAGCCCTGAGGCAGCGCTCTCCACTCCAGTATGTGTTGGTAGACTATAAGACTCTTCAGCTCCAGCGAAATGGGACGTGACGTGGGCGATCACCTCCTTCCTTCACAAGAGGCTTGTGGAATTCCCTGCCAGCTCTTGAGTGTATGCTTGCCCAGCAGTATTCACAGTAATACTGCAAACAGGTAACATTGGCACAGAAGAAAGGAGCAAACTTCCCCCCACAACGGGCACCCTGGCATTCATCACACATCTGGTCATCCAGGACATATGGCTTGACTTCCACCTGTAACAGAAAGACAGATCATAATTTTCCATATGTTAAATAGTAAGCAACATAGTAGGTTTATGAAATCTAATGTTTAGGGAAAACATTTATTCAATGCATAACTTGTGACTTTTAAGTGTACAATTAGAGATTGCAATAGGGAGAGTTTACAACAGGGATCCTTAAAGTTGCTTTTATTTAATTAAGAGCCTCAACCCTCAAAATTCCCAAATTCATTTTGGTTTGTGCTATAGATCAAAACTGTTTCTTTGTTCTTTGATTGGAAAAGCCCAAATTTAAAATCAGGTTTCTAAATGTGCCGCATGTTACGGGACATCAATGTGTGCTGTATACTGTATCTGCCATTCTTTCATGAAAGCGATGCATGTGCAACTCTGCACTAATGTTAGCAGGTAAAGAAGCAGTCAGCCTCATGAGTACCAAGTCACTCATGGGCATTAAACACCACCACCCAAAGCACACTCTGTGCCCTTGCTTCCTCCAAAATGTGTTTAATTTAAAGGAGTAGTGATTTGTTCCAGAAACATTCACACTAGGCTCTATATCAGGGGTGGGCAAACTTTTCCGTGCAAGGGTCACATTCAGAAATTCACAATTTTAAAGGGCCGCATAGTATATTAAGTAAAATAATTACTTCACCCGGTTATGATTCTGGGCGCCTCATATAGAACATAGAACAGTACAGCACAGAACAGGCCCTTCGGCCCTCGATGTTGTGCCGAGCAATGATCACCCTACTCAAGTCAACGTATCCGCCCTATACCAGTAAGTAACCCAACAGCTAACCCAACCCCTCCTTAACCTTAAAATTTTTTTTTATTTTTAAACAAAAATTTATTTTCATTTTTTTTTTAATGACTTGGTGGGCCGCATAAAGACCTTTGGCGGGCCGTAGTTTGCCCACCCCTGCTCTATATTATCTGACCCCCAACTCTTGCGGATCTATCCTATCAGTGAAACAAGACACAGAGATACTGGCAGAAGGGCCCATCCCAATAGCAGCAGCAACCCGGGGGGGGGGGGGGGGGGGGGGGGGGGGGGGTGAATTATTGTAGTGTTTATTCTGTAACTTTATAGTGTGTTAATTTGCGTTGTTGTTAAAATTTGTTCATGGGGATGGGGCGAATGTATATGATTGTTAATATTATTGTTATTTTTGGTATTTTACTAAGGTGCGTCAATGTTGTATAAAATCAAAATTTTTCAATAAAAATTATTTTTAAAAAAAGAAGGGCCCATCCAAGGGTCAGGATGATAAGAGCAACGTCATGGCTTTACCAGTTGTTACTCGACTAATTTGTAGGACAACTGTACAGACCTAGGTACCAGTCCCCAGATTTTACTCTAGACAGCTGGGATAAAATTAATGGCTAGTTTGTTATTGAAAAAGGCACGTGAATAGTTTTAACAAAGATGGCGGCTGGATGCGCTGTTTTAGCGGCTAAGTGCCAGCTCAAACGGATAATCTGCAGGCGTTTTATGACTCCAAAAATCAGCGCCGAACCCTCACCAATTCCAGGACAGGTGAGGGGCTAGCAGTGATGCTGGGTGAAACCCCTGGCTACTGCGCCGAAAATGGCTGGAGAATGGCCGGCACCCTGGCCGCACATGCGCACAGCGACGACCTGCAGTCATACTACATGGCGCCGACTGTGCATGGACCCAACCTGATGACACGCCAACACGTTGCCACTTCCGAGGGGAAGTATCATGGCTGATCAGCGTCAAACCGGTGCCTGCCCCGATTTGGTCAGAGTGGATTCTCCGCCCGATCGCCGATTACAATATCGGCGTCAGACAATGGAGAATCCCGCCCAGCATGTTTGCAAATTATATGTGTACTTGAATGAATCAACATAAATAGAATAAATCTACATAAATAAAATAATAATAATCTTTATTAGTGTCATAAGTCGACTTACATTAACACGGCAATGATGTTACTGTGAAAAACCATTGTGTAAATGATGTTTCATTTAGGTTTGATGTATGACAAATAAGGTTATTGATATTAATTGATAGGTTGAGGCAATGCCCACTCCAGCTTTATATATTCAGTTCCATACAAGTCCGCTCAAAGATCCAGTTGAGTCAATGCCCAGAGGACAAAAACAGTGAAAGCACAAAGTTGTACCTTACCACCAACCTAGATCAATGGCATCAGTGCAAAGATACATTGCATTAGATACAAGAGGAGCTGGCATCCAGTTGATGTAATTAGTCAGGTTTTTCAACAGCTTAATTACATTGTTCAAACACCCACACCTTAAATCTGGAAATTTGAATTTGCTTTAATTTTGAAATATTCAGATTGAATTGTTTAACCATATTCAACACAATTAGTTCACTGACCAAATCAGAACTCTGCTTCTAATCTACATGACAAGTCAAAAAACATGGAATGAATCATCTGATTTGATTTAAGGCCAGGAGTATGTCAGGATGCCATCAAATTCATTCACTTCAGCTAGGGAGCCAAAAGCATTGAAGTGACAAAGATGGAAGGTGCTGACAGCCACCACATTGTTGGATGTAACTTAAGCAATTGCAGAGCCATCACAACTCATGTCCAGAGGCTTTAGGCCAGTAATATTGTGAAAGTGCTACTGTATCCAAGAGCCTGCTGCCACTCAGGAAACATTTAAATATAGTATTATAATTGCAGTAAGACAAGCTCATCTCACAAGATGTCTAGGTGAAATAAACTGGTCTGCCATACAGATCTTTTTTATTAATCTTTAGTGTGGGCAATTATTTGTTGGAAAGATACTGACTGATTGCAGCTAACCTTCAGTCAAAGTTAATGTGTGGCCTGCTGCTGTGGATTTACAGAAAACCTAGGAATGGATTTTGTGGCGCAGTGGTTAGCACTGCTGCCTACAGCACTGAAAACCCGGGTTCGATCCCAGCCCCGGGGGGTCAGTGTGTGTGGGGAGTTTGCACATTCTCCCCAAGTCTGCGTGGGCCTCACCCCCACAACCCAAAGATGTGCAGGGTAGGTGGATTACCCACGCTAAATTGCCCCTTAATTGGAAAAAAATAATTGGGTAATCTAAATTTCTTTTAAAAAAGGAATGGATTCGGTGGTCAGCAACGAACCAACCTTGTTCACAACTAACCTCAAAGAAAACGGCCCAAAGATTTAGCCATCTCTGCGGCATGGGTTTCTCCTTTCCCTATTTCAGTTTAAATCTGGTGCCTTCAAGGAAGTGTCCAGCAGGCAGCATGGTGGCACAGTGGGTTAGCCCTGATGCATCATGGTGCCGAGGTCCCAGGTTTGATCCCGGCTCTGGGTTACTGTCCGTGTGGAGCTTGCACGTTCTCCCCGTGCTTGCGTTGGTTTTGCCTCCACAACCCAAAGATGTACAGGGTAAGTGGATTGGCCACGCTAAATTGCTTTTTAATTGGATAAAATGAATTGGGTACTCTAAATTTATATTTAAAAAAAGAAAGTGTCCAGCAGAAGTAATTCGATCAAGCAGGGAAACAGTCAACCAACACTGAGAATGTTCTCAGACAGCAAACCAGGAATTAAAAGCTACTGAATCCCTTCACTTAAGTGTTACAGAGAGCAAAGAGCAAAATTAGGGAATATACATATGATCAAGTGAAAAATATCAAACTTAACAAAACAATGTTAAAAATGTGGTAATTATCATATTGGAGAAAATTGACATTTAATAAATATAAAATTACTCTTTCGGAAGTGTTCACATTCTTGATAGTTCAATTATTTGTAATTGACAGCATTCTGATGGGATCTCAACAGTGCACCCGCTGGAGAAATTTAGGAACAGTGACTGAAATTTCTGGATTTGGGTGCATGTGAAAACTCCAAAGGTTGGCATCAGTTTCAGAGGAATAATATTGGCAAATGTCAACAGTGTCACCATAGCTGGGAATGGAAAATCCAGGCCTTAGGTTTTCCTATGACAGAATGCCATTACTGGAAATAGTACCGAATCAAAATGTTGGACCAATCTGCTCGCCTGTACACCTTCATTTCGATAAAATAAAATCAAAATACTCCAGAAGTTGGAATTTGAAATGGATACATAAAATACAGGATAAACTCAGCAGGTCCGACAGCATCTGTGGCGAGAGAAGCAGTGTTAACATTTTGAGTCCACATGACTCTTCTTCAGAGCTAAAGAGAGAGAAAAATGTGATGGATTTTATATGGTTTAAGAAGGGATGGAAATTTTCTCTGATGATTTGGTGATAAGGGATCTCATTCACATGTTGGGAAACATGTGTCATAAAATGGAGGCCAATTTGCATGATTGCTAATGTAATTTGGTAATGCAAGATAATCCAAGTACAACAACATTTTGGCATCTAAATCCCTAGATGTGGACTGCAGGTCACTTTGATATGACTAGTTAATGGCAAAGAGATTACAGATCCATATAGCGCCTTTAAAAACGTACGGGTTTACCAATCGCAACATTCTTCCATTCCCACAAACACAGGGACAAATACAGAAACATTCGCAAATTGCCTATTGCAACCATTGCATGTGCAGTGTACCTATAGAACATACAGTGCAAAAGGAGCCCATTCGGCCCATCGAGTCTGCACCGACCCACTTAAGCCCGCACTTCCACCCTATCCCCGTAACCCAATAACTCCTCCTAACCCGTCTTGGTCACTAAGGGCAATTTATCATAGCCAATCCACCTAACCTGCACGTCTTTGGACTATGGGAGGAAACTGGAGCACCCAGAGGAAACCCACGCAGACACGGGGAGAACGTACAGACTCCATACAGACAGTGACCCAGCAGGGAATCAAACCTGGGACTCTGGCGCTGTGAAGCCACAGTGCTATCCACTTGTGCTACCGTGCTATCTATGCTTTATACCAGCAGCTCCCAGATGGGGTCACAGAAACAACAAATATGGTTGCAATAGATAAAATATGGTAATGAGTTGCAAGGCAAAGCACAAGATGTGACACCATACATATTACTTTTAAAGTTGGAATCAAGTCTCATCAATTATATTTCTGTGCGACATCTACTCCAGAGATAGTGGATGTACTGGTAGTAATCCCCAGAGGATTGGAAAACTGCCGATATAACACATTTATTGAAAATGGAGGGAAAACAAAAAACAAGTAACTATAGGCCAGTTAGCTTAACTTGTCATTGGAAAAATGTTAAGAGTCCATGATTTTTAAAATTTAAAGTGTCCAATTCTTTTTTTGTTTTCCCAAATAAGGGTCAATTTAGCATTGCCAATCCACCTACCCTACACATCTTTGGGTTATTGGGGGGGGGGGGGGGGGGAGAAAGAGAGAGAGAGCGCCCCATGCAGATACAGGGAAATTGTGCAGACTCCCCACGGACAGTGACCCAGGGCCAAGATTGAACCCGGGTCCTCAGCGCCGTGGCTAACCACTCGTGGCCCAGTTACAGTCCATCATAAAGGATGTAATAGCAGAGCATTTAGAAATGCAGAATATAATCAAGCAGAGTCAGCATGGCTTCATGAAGGAGAAATCATGCCTGACAAATTTATTAGAATTCTTTGAAGTGGTAATGAATCGGATAGATAAAGGGGAACCAGTAGATGTAATATACTTGGATTTCCAAAAATCGTTTGATAAGGTAATGCACTAAAGGCTACTTAAGATAAGGGCCCTTGGTGTTTAGGTAATATACAGTATTAGCTTGGATAGAGGATTGGCTAACTCACAGAAGTCAGAGTTGGGATTAGAGGAGCATTTTCAGGATAGCAACCTGTAACTAGTGGAGTGCCACAGGGATCTGTGCTGGGCCACTATTATTCACAATATATATTAATAACTTGGACAAAGGAAGTAAATGCACTATTGCCAAGTTTGTGGATGACACAGAAATAGGCGAGAGGTCAAGCAGTGAAGATAACATAAAGGGTCTACAGAGGGATATAGACAGGTTAAGCGAGTGGGCAAATACTTGGCAGATGGAATATAACACAGAAAAATGTGAAGTTGTGCACTTTGGTAGGAAGAACAAAGGAGCTGAATATTATTTAAATGGAGAAATACTGCAGAAAGCTGTAGCACAGAGGGATTTGGGGGGTCCTCGGGCATAAATCACAAAAGTCTAGCATCCAAGTTCAGCAGGTAATTGGGAAGACAAATGGAACGTTGGCCATTATTCCAAAGGGAATGAAGTATAAAAATAGGGAAGTCCTACTAAAACTATAAAAAGCACTAGTTAGACCACAACTGGAATACTGTGAACAGTTTGGGTCTCCTTACCTAAGGAAAGATATGCTGGCATTGGAGGCAATCTAGAGAATGTTCTCTAGGTTGATCCCAGGTATAGGGATTTTCTTATTAGTAGTGGGTGAGTAGATTGAGCCTGTATTCACTGGAGTTTAGCAGAATAAGAGGTGATCTTATTGAGACATATAGGATTTTCAGGGGGCTTGACAGGGATAGATGTTGAGAGGATATTTCTTCTTGTGAGTGAGTATTTTATATGATGACCTACAATACACAAACTTTAATAATTATATATGGAATGTTACGGTGCTACCCTTTTGCCAATTTGATTTTGTTAGCACCTGGGGTCACATTAATTTCCAGATGTTAAAATGGAATTACATTGGAAAATAGTTTGGGAAGTGCTGCTCTTTAACATTTATGCTTACTGAGCAGCACGGTAGCATTGTGGATAGCACAATCGCTTCACAGCTCCAGGGTACCAGGTTCAATTCCGACTTGGGTCACAGTCTGTGCGGAGTCTGCACATCCTCCCCGTGTGCGCGTGGGTTTCCTCCGGGTGCTCCGGTTTCCTCCCACAGTCCAAAGATGTGCAGGTTAGGTGGATTGGCCATGATAAATTGCCCTTAGTGTCCAAAATTGCCCTTAGTGTTGGGTGGGGTTACTGGGTTATGGGGATAGGGTGGAGGTGTTAATCTTGGGTAGGGTGCTCTTTCCAGGAGCCGGTGCAGACCCGATGGGCCGAATGGCCTCCTTCTGCACTGTAAATTCTATGATCTATGATTAGTCTAAAAAACAACAGGTGATTCACAAAGAGCCAGCCATATCTTTTCCACTTTTCACAACATTGCGGGTGGTGACATTATGGGCAATGGCCTTTAGTTGACTTAAAGAAAAATGGGAAATCATAAATAAAGTGAGTTTGGGCACAATTTTAATGACAAGTAGACACCTTAGGTTTTAAAAAAAATAGGTTGCATCAAGTTTTCTCCATAATATGATGACATTGGCTGGAGTAAATTCCACAAAACCTTTCACTGTATTAAATTAAATGGAAGGATATATTAAGCATCCTGCATCATGAACAATGTGTTGTTTGAAAAATCCTACTTACTATATATTTTAAAGCTAAGCCCTTAACATTGTGCGGAGAGAACAAATATTTGATCATTTAGAAAAATGCTTGACAAAATTCAGATGCAAAGTGTTTCTGGAGTATTGTTTACTGTATTACACAATCTCCTTATTTAAGGAAGGATGTAAATGTATTAGGAGTTCAGAGGTTTACTAGACTGGAATGGGAGTGTTGTCTTATGAGGAAAGGCTGGGCAGGCTAGGCTCGTGTCTACTGAAGCTTAGAAGAGTAAGAGGCAACTTGAAATATACAAGATCCTGATGAGTGTTGACAGGGCGGATATTTCCTCTTGTGGGAAAATCTAGGATTCAGGTCACTATTTAAAATAGAACTAGGAATGATGCAAGAAGAAGTTTATCATCTGCCAACTGGATAGTGGAGCTAAAAGTGAAAGCACAAAATGAGCACGTGTAATAAAAAATAATGAGTGAAGAGAGATTCATATCTCTTCCCAAATTGGGCTATTGCCAATACAATACAAGCCAAACAGGGCATATGCAAGCAAAATTATTTCACATGCAGAGTAAGGGCACAAAATGAAAGTCATCACCAAATACATTTTTACAGCAGCAAAGGTTTAACAGAAAAATGATATACAGTAGCCAAATTACACTAATGTAATTAATCTGCACTATATTCAATATTAGGCACTAGCGTAAGACTGGCACTGGCAGTTTTAACAGCTAGGGCAGCAATAAAGTAAAACCAGGAATCCAAAATACATCAAGGAAATAACTCCATTTTCACTTAACACAACAAGCTGAACCGAATTACAGGAAAATTGATGCAGGTATAAGTAGATTCAGTAGCCAAGTTACCCCTACTGAAATCACTGGATGCTGAAAATCAGAAATCTACAGTATAGGTGGCAGACATTTTTGTGAAGGAACTGGGCTTGAAATGAATGTGTTCACAATGCAAGAGTGTATAGCAAATGGACCAGACAGCATAAGTAAAGAGGAATTATTATTTAATTCAACTCACTATTGCAAGGCAAATGTAGCAACATCAGAGACACTTCTAATTTAATAATCACTTAATTGCCGCAAGTCGGCTTCAATGAAGTTACTGTGAAAAGCCCCTAGTCACCACATTCTGGCGTCTGATCGGGGAGGCTGGAATTGAACCCGTGCTGCTGGCATTGTTCTGCATTACAAGCCTGATGTTTAGCCCATTGTGCTAAACCAGCCCCTGGCCATTGGAGTCTGGAGTTGTATAAGGCAAGATGTTCACAATGGAGTTCCATGTGAATAGCACAAAAGGAGCAGCGATGTAGCAGGCACTAAATGTTTGCTACAAAACCTAACATCTATACATCTATTACATCTGATGCATCTTATATGTCTGGATGATATTTAACTAATAGTAGATGGGCAGAAACCAGGCAGGCAATCAAAATCAGCAAGGAGACTTAATTAAAAGCAAATCATTGCGGATGCTGGAATCTGAAAGCAAAAGAGAAAATGCTGGAAAATCTCAGCAGGTCTGGCAGCATCTGTAGGGAGAGAAAAGAGCTAATGTTTCGAGTCCATAAGACCTTTTGTGAAAGGAGACTTAATTTTTGCTGTCCTATGTCTTTTCTGCAGTCTTCCATGTTTTCTTGCAGGATGAACATCCAGTGAAAATCTTTTGTAAAAGAATTTGCTCAAGTTTGACTTCCATCTTAACCAGCAGTTTAAGGGGCTGTGGCTTTCCTGTCAGTTCCATCTAATGGAAGGAAGAGTTGGCCCTAACAGGTCACTTTCCTGTGGGTTTAGAAGCCGGATGCACATTTGGGGGCACCGCCACCAATGACCCCTTAAAAAGAAAATTTAGGGGCCCTCCACCCTGTTTTCAAATCAGGAGGCTCTTCCAAAACAACCTCCCCGGGACATAGCCAGGAACCAGGATTCAGTCTCAAGAACAGAGGACGCTGGGAAAAACTAGCATCTATTAGGAGAGAAACAGGGTTAATGTTTTGAGTCATGGACCCTTAGGCAGAACTGAAAGGAGGGAGAATATAGAAACTGCATTGCCCCTGCAACACTATGTCCCTGTGTACCGCTCAGCTATCTGTTCTCCCTGGCTTCAAGTGAGAAAATAATCTCATTACACCGTCAAGGCCCTCTGCCGACTCCAGCCAATTACAACCCAGAGTTAAAATCAGTGCCTACAATTCAGTACGAGAACAGTAACTCAAAATTGCACCGTTTTTTGTTACTTCTGAAAGGAATAAATGCTGGTAAAATGGCAAGTATTAAATAAAACAAGCTATTCAACCAAACGGTCAACGTCAGTGCTTATGCTCCACGTTTCTTCCCACCTTACTACACTTAACCCCTTATTCCTTTCTCCCTCTTGTACTCCTCTAGTGTCCCCTTCTTTCATCTTATGGATAAAATAATACACTTATTTTAAATAAATACAGGATAGTTCTTAAGACTTTTATCGATAAGCAATTTCAACAAAATGTCTGTTCCGATAGTGTAACAAAAATTCTAATCCTGTAATGCCAAATAAGCCTTAATGCTTATTTTTAAGCGAAAAATAATATTTTACTTGCATTTCATTAGTGAATCATTGGTATTAAATGAAAATGAACTATATTAAAGCCCCGTTGAACATAAAATCTCAATTCTGAAATAATCTTCACAAACAAATATCTGTATACATTACATGCAAGCATTAGTTTATCTTTCAGAATTCCTTGCTGTCAGATAGAATCATTTTTTGATAAAATTTTAATCAACTAGCGGTCACAACATGCATGAAGTGTGTATTCCTAAACTTAACGTAAGATACCTTCAGTTAAAACAGATTGTTTGCATACTTCAGCAATACTGGAGACCTACATCTCATATCAGCAAACAGATATTACTTTTAGGTTGCAGACAACAATATCAGCTGTGGCCCAGTTGGTGGCACTCTTGCCTCGGAATCAGAGGCTGCATTTCAAACCCCAATCCAAAGATTTGAGCATACGAGTTAGGATGGCACTTCAGTGTAGTACTGGAGTGTGTGCTACACTGGGCTCTTTTTTCAGTTGGATGTTACCTGAAGCCAGGTCTTCCCATTCACTTAAATGCAAAAGATCCCATGGCATTTTTAGCATTATTTTGAAGAAACAGAGTGCTCCTGGATGTCCTGACTAATAATCCCTCAACCAACATCACTAAAACAGTCGATTCAGACATTTATTTTACTGCTGTTTGTGTGGCATGGCTTGTCCTCAAAGTGTTTCCTATACTTCAAAAGTATTTCATTGGCTCTATATTGCTTTGGGACATCTGATGAGATGAATACATGCAAATATTTCTTTGTTTATTTTCTTTTATGCACCGTATCTCTGTATCTGATAATTTCTTGGCTGTATATAATTCATACCTAAAGCAAACCCACTTATTTCCACTTCAGTCCATCTGGTCTGGTTCAGTAGATAACTGCTTTATGATGAAAAGGATGGAGCTGTTCGATTTAACTTTTGCCACTTAAAATAAAATTATAAAGCGAAATGCAGTAACATTATTCTTACCACAGGAACATTTAACTCAAAAGAAAATAAATTCATAACTGATCTTGGGAAAATACTGTATTCAAAAGAGTAATGGGTCTTTGGGAGAACCCACGAAGACATGAGGTGACACATGCAGTTGGACAGGAGGCTGGTTCAGGCGGAGTGTAGCATCTTCATGTGCCAAATGGTCTGCTCTAGCACTCCATTATTTTCTCTCATGTAAACCAGAAATTTTATCTTGGACAATTAATGTGTGCTATACAACACAAAATAACTAAGGTTGAAAACAGGGCAGACGAGGGAAAAAAAGGTATACTTGTGGTCTTGGAAACCGTCCTCGTCTATTTTTCCACCTCAAATTCCCAAGCATTATCAATCATTTACATTTAATCAAAGTGGTAACATCAGACCAGCTGCTCACTGTTACAAGAAATAGAACAACAACATGAAGAAAACAACGTCCACAAAACCAACTATTTATGAAGTTCTGACAGATTGTACCCAATGTTAATTATTTATTGGGAGGATTTGATAAATCCATAAACTATTGTCAAGTGCTAGAAAATGGAATTAGAATAGTTAGGTGGTTGTTATTGACTGACCAATGGGTTTTTCTGTGCTGTAGATCTCTGTGACTCTAAACCATTAATCAACTGAAGAGAAAATAAAAGCAGCAGCTAAAGTTAATTATCATTTCAATATTTGTGCCCCCCCCAACTGCACTCAAAAATAAAATCATTTCTGACTTGAAAGATAATTGCAGCTTAGCCAGTGGTGTTCATCACTTAAGGGTCTCTCACGCTTATGAGAACAACCCCAAATTTCCTCAACAACAACTTTGACTTGTATAGTGTCCTTAATGCAATAAAAACATCCCAAGGTGCTTCACTGGAGCATGGTTTAAAAATAAAAAACCTGGTGAAGCTACAACACAGGACTATTTGTGTGCCAATCAGCATAAGCGGCAAGTAATAGACAGAGCTGAACGATTCCACAATTAACACGTCAGATCTATGCTCTGCAGTACTGCCACATCCAGCTGTGAATGGTGGTAGACAATTAAACAACTCACTGGAGGCATTTCCACAAATATCCCCATCCTCAATGATGGAGGAGCCTACCACATCCGTGCAAAAGACAAGGCTGAGGCATTCACAACAAACTTCAGCCAGAAGTGCGGCGTGGATGATGCATCTGGAGTCCCCCGGCTTCACAGAAATTGGTCTTCAGATATTACAATTCACTCCACGTGATATCAAGAAACGGCTGAAGGCATTGGATACTGCAACGGTCCTGAAAATATCCTGGCAACAGTACTGAAGACTTGTGCTCCAGAACTTGCCGCACCTTTCACAAGCTTTTCCAGGACAGCTACAACACTGGAAATTGCCCAGGTGTGCCCAGTACATAAGAAACAGGACAAATCCAACCCAGCCAATTAATGCCCCATCAGTCGACTCTCCATCATCTGCAAAGTGATGGAAGGAGTCATCAACAGTGCTATCAAGTGGCACTTACTCAGCAATAACTGACTCACGGACGCTCAGTTTGGTTTTCCACCAGGGTCTCTCAGCTCCTGACCTCATTACAGCCTTGGTTCAAACAAGGACAAAAAAGCTGAATGCGAGAGTTGTGGCGAGAGTGACTGCCCTTGCCATCATGGCAGCATTTGACTGAGTATGGCATGAAGGAGTCCTAGTTAAACTGGGCTCAATGGAAATCAGGGGGGGAAACTCCCCACTGGCTGGAACCATATCTGGCACAAAGGAAGATGGTTGTGGTGGTTGAAGGTCAATCATCTCAGCTCCAGGACATCATTGGAGGAGTTCCTCAGGCTAGTATCCTAGGCTCAACCATCTTCAGTTGCCTCATTAATGATCTCCCTTACATCATAAGGTCAGAGTAGGGACGTTCGCAGATGACGGCACAATGTTCAGCACCATCCTTCACAACATTCAGCGACTCCTCAGATAATGAAGCAGTCCATGTCCAAATGCGGCAAGACCTGGACAATACCAAGGCTTGGGCTGACAAGTGGCAAGTTACATTCGTGCAACACAGGTGCCAGGTAATGACCATCTTGTACAAGAGAGGATTTAACCACTGCCCCATGACAGTCAAAGGAATTACCATTGCTGAATCACCCTCAATCAACTTCCTGCGGGTTTGAACATTCTCCCTGTGTTTGTGTGGCTTCGCCTCCACAACACAAAGATGTGCAAGCAAGATGGATTGGTCACGCTAAATTGCCCCTTGATTAGAAAAAATAAATTGGGTACTCTAAATTTATTTTTTTTTAAAGCTAGACACCATCCAGGACAAAGTAGTCCACTTGATTGCCATCCCTTCCACAAACATTCAATCTCTCCACCACCAACAGACAGTGGCAGCCGTGTGTACCACTTATAACAGGCATTGTCAAACTCGGGGGGGCGACTCGCGGGCGGGTGTCAAGAGGGTCACGGAGCCCCCGATCGTGCAACAGCCGCAGTAGCTGGCTGTTAAGAACGCCGGCTGCAAGCGGCCTTCAAAATGGCCGTGAACATGTAAAAAAGAAATGAGGCCGCACTGTGCATGTGTGCCCGCTTTTTTAAAAAAAAAACGGTTGCAGCTTTTTGTTTTACAAGTTCACAGGGGTTTTATTCATTGAATTTTTGTTTTTTCGTTTTTTTAATTCATTTTATTTTAATTTACAAGTTTGGGGGGGTTTTATTTGATAAAATTTTACAGGAAAAAAATACAGAACTTTGGGCAGATGGAGACTCCATACTTTCCGAAACCGGAAGGCTTCACCTTCATCCAACAGATTCCATTGGAGGAGCATGTACGAGGGCCAAAGGGACCCAAAATAATTTCCTCCATTTTTGTCAGCAGCAAACAAGGTAAGAGAAAATGGTGGGTCGCACAGGTCGGCCGGCGTGGGTCGCGAAGGCCGGTTGGCAAAAATGGGTCCCCGGAAAAAAAGTTTGAAGAACACAGATCTACAAGATGCATTGCAGGAACTCGCCAAGGTTTCTTAGGCAGCACTTTCCAAACCCATGACCACTACCATCTAGAAGAACAGGTGCAGATACCTGGGAACCCCACTACCTGGAGGTTTCCCTCCAAGTCATACCATCCTAACTTGGTAATATATCGGCGTTTCTTCACTGTCACTGGGTCAAAATCCTGGAACTCCCTCCCTAACAGCACACATACCATAAATGAATTTTTAAAACATGGCACAGAGCCACGTAAGGAGACACTGGTTCTCCTTTGACAAAATTTAGGCAAAGAGCTAGGTTTTAATGAGTGTCTTAAAAGAAAGCTTGGTAGAGAAGTTCAGGGGGATGGGGGTGCTACACAGTTTAAGTCAGGGCGGTTAAAGGCACGGCCACTAATGATAGAACCACTGTAATCAGGGGTGCACAAGAGGTCAGAATTTGAGAACAAATATCTTGGATGTTTATGGGGCTGGAGGAGATGACAGAAATAGGGACGGGCGAGGCCATTGAAAGAATTGAAAATAAGAATGAGAATTTTAAAGTCAAGAAATTGCTTGACCATGAGCCAATATAGGTCAATGAGCACAGGGTGATAGGAGAACGAAACGAGAGTTAAAACATGGGCTGCAGAGCTTTGGATGACCTCAAGTTCATGGAGGGTAGAATATGGGAGACTGGCCAGGAGTGATATAGGTTTTAGCAGCCGAGGAGTCGAGACAGAGGTGTAGTTGGGCGATGCAAGAGAGTTGGAAATAGACAGTGTTAGCAATTCCATGAAGATGCGGTTGGAAACTCATCAGGTCAAATGTAATACCAAGGTTACAGACAGTCTGGTTCAGCTTCGGACAGTTGCCAGTGAGAGGGGTGGAGTTAGTGGCTGGGGAATAATGTAGTGGGGACCAAAAAAGGAGGCCTTGTGGCACAATGGCAGCACCTCTACTGCTGGCCCAAAAGCTCCAGGTTTGAAAGAAAGGCCAGGACTTGTTGGCCACGGAAGGGGTGTTTAATGCGGTTCGATAGGCTGATAATCAACTCTGAATTCCTTCCACCATTTCCCCCACTATTTCACAAAGGGTAAAAAGAAATCCACAAAGGGTAAAAAAAACCAGTATGGGTGTGAAGGTAGGCTAACAACAATGGGGACCAAAGATAATGGCTTTTGTCTGAAAAAGAGGACATTTTTGCTCATAGAGTACTGGATGTTGGAATGAAAGAAAAAAAAATAACAGGATTAAGAAAGCAAAGGTAAAAAGAAAAGACAGAAAAGAGGTTGTTTGACAGTAGTGAAGGTTCATCATAACTTTAAAAGGGGTAGTTAGATTGAATTGGACAAACCCCAACCTTCGGTGGTGCATTTAGTACGTATCTACAAATAGTTTGAATACATTTTAAATGGGGATCCAGACGGCAAGATACCATTACCACAGCTAACAGAAAAGCAGTGCATCCTGGGCAACAACTTTCAGATATGTTTAACCGCTCATCAGTAATTGTCAGAAGGTGTCAGAATTCTGCATTCATAAATGTGTAGGAGTAGCTGAAACTTAGTCAACAGATAGGGAATGGAGGATAAAGCAGAAGTGAATCTGAAAGGAGAACCAGGATATCAAAAGAGCTGATTGGGTGAGTACATTTATATATTCTATAATAACAAGGAGCAGAACAGAAAGGCCCTAGTTAATTTGATAGCAAAAGGATGAGTCTAATTTAAATGGTAAAACATGGCAGCAGCGTTCCAAGTCTTGGTCTGCTCTTCTTGCTCCATGTGGGAGACCAGGAATGTGTCCAGTTCCCAGGACCTGCATGTGTGCAGGAAGTGTCTCCAGCTGCAACCCTGGAAGCCCGGATTTCGGAGCTGGAACGTTGGCTAGGGGAGACTGCCGTGCATTCGCGAGGTGGAGAGTATCATGGATAGCATCATGGTTAGCACGTATAGTGAAATGGTCACACCCCAGGCTCAGACTCAACAGGCAGCAAGGGAATGAGTGACTGCCAGGCAGAGCAAGAGATCTAGGCAGTCATGCCGGGATTCCTTGTGGCTATTACCGTGCAAAACAGATATACCACTTTGGATACTTTTGAGGGGAATAACCACTCAGGAGAAAGCACCAACAGCCAAAATTGCTGCACCATGGTTGGTTCTGCTATAGGAGGGGAAGAGTAAAAAGTGTGGGAATGCAATAATTATAGGGGATTTCATTGTAAGGGGAATAGATGTGCATTTCTGTGGCCGTAAATGAGACTCCAGGACGGTATATTGCCTCCATGGTGCGAGGGTCAAGGATGTCTTGGAGCGGTTACAGGACACCTGGAGAGGGTGGGTGGACAGCCAGTAGCCATGGTACGCATTGGTACAAACAACACAGGTTAAACAAAAACGTTTGGTTGTCCTAAAAGCAGAATATAAAGAGTTAGGAAGGAAGCTGAGAAGTCGGACCTCAAGGGTAGTGATCTCAGGATTACTACCAATGACACAAGTTAGTCAGAGTAGAAATAGCAGGATATGTTGGATGAATGCGTGGCTCAAGAGATGGCATGAGGGGGAGGGTTTCAGATTCCTGGAGCATTTGGACCGGTTCTGGGCGAGGTGGGACCTATACAAACTGGATGGGTTACACCTGGGCAGGATCAGGACTGATGTCCTTGGGGTGGTTGGAGAGGGTTTAAAGTAATGTGGCAGGACGATGGGAACTTATGTGAGGGTTCAGAGCAGAGGCAATCAAGAAGAGAAAAAAACAGCATGGAGAAGAAGAAAAAAGTGACAGGCAGAGAAATTAAGGGCCTGAATCAGATAATGACACTGTAAAAACAATAGTAGGGACGGGACAAAGAACTTTAAAGGGACTAGCCTAAGGTTTTGTTCCTGAACTGTCGGAGCATTCAAAATAAAACAGATGAATTAGTTGCGCAGATAGATTTAAAGGTCTATGATATAGTTGGAATTACAGAGACATAGGGCAGCACGGTGGCGCAGTGAGTTAGCCCTGTTGCCTCACGGCGCTTAGGTCCCAGGTGCGATCCCGGCTCTGTCTGTGTGGAGTTTGCACATTCTCCCCGTGTTTGCATGGTTTTCGCCCCCACAATCCAAAAAAGATGTGCAGGCTAGGTGGATTGGCCACGCTAAATTGCCCCTTAATTGGAAAAAATGAATTGGGTACTCTAAATTTATTTAAATTTATTAAGGGCAGCACGGTAGCATTGTGGATAGCACAATTGCTTCACAGCTCCAGGGTCCCAAGTTCGATTTCGACTTGGGTCACTGTCTGTGTGGAGTCTGCACATCCTCCCCGTGTGTGCGTGGGTTTCCTCCGGATACTCCGTTTTCCTCCCACAGTCCAAAGATGTGCAGGTTGGGTGGATTGGCCATGAAAAATTGCCCTTAGTGTCCAAAATTCTATGATTAACCTAGGACAAAAGTTCGGCGCAACATCGTGGGCCGAAGGGCCTGTTCTGTGCTGTATTTCTCTATCTAAAACAAAAGGAAAAAAAAGGAATTACAGAGACATGGTTCCAAGGTGACCAAGGATGGGAACTAAACATCGAGGGTTATTCAGTTTTCAGGAAGGACAGACAGCAAGGTAAGATGGTGGAGTTACACTGTTGATTAAAGATATTGATACAACATTGAAGAACAATATTGGCACAGAAGATGTGGAATCTGTATGGGTCGAGTTAAAAAACAGGGGGAAAAAACATTTGTCGGGGTGGTATACAGAACTCCAAACTGCAATGGTAATGTTGGGAATAGCATGAAACAGGAAATCAGAGATGCATGTGATAAAGCAACCTCTGTGATTGTGGGTGACTTTAATCTGCATGTAGATTGGGTGAGTCAAACTAGTCACAGTACAAACATGAGGAATTGCTGGAGTGTGTACGGACAGTTTTCTGGACCAATACGTTGAGGAACCAACAAGGGAACAGACCGTCTTGGACTGGGTGTAGTGCAATGGGAAAGGATTAGTTGGCAATCGAGTTGCGAGAACACCCTTCGGGAGGAGTGACCATAATATGACAAACAATTCTATCAAGGTGGATAGTGAGGTAGTTCATTCTGAGAACAGAGTTCTGAATCTCAATAAAAGTAATTGTGATGGTGTGAGACGTGAATTGGCTATGATGGACTGGGAATCATTATTGAAAGGAAGAACAGGAGACAGCCAATGGCAGGCATTCAAGTGACTAAGTGAACTCCAAAAGTTGTTTATTTTTATTTGGCACAAGAGCAGAAAGGGAACTGTAGCCAAACCATGGCTTATAAGGGAATTTAGATATATCATTAGATTCAAAGAAGAGACATAAACCTTAGTAAGAAAAAGTAACAAACCGAGGATTGGGAACAGTTTCAAATTCAGCAAAGGTAGGCCAAGGGAATGATTAAGAAGGGGAAAATACAATATGAAAGTAAGCTAGCAGGGAATATAAAACTGATTGTAAAAGTTTCTATAGGTATGTAAAGAGAAAAAGATTGATAAAAACTAATGTAGGTCCCTTACAGTCAGAAACAGGGGAATTCATAATGGGGAACAAAGAAATGGCTGCGGAACTAAATTCATTCTTTGTTACTTCACAAAGGAAGACATAAATAATGTACCGGAGGTTTGAAGAAACACAGGTTTTATTGAGGAGCTTAAGGAAATTGGTATTAGTAGCGAGATGGTTTTGGAGAAACTAATGGTATTGAAGGCAGACAAATCTCCAGGGCCTGAATTTCCATCCCAGAGTACTTCAGGAAGTGGCCCTTGAAATAGTAGATCCAGTGGTTGTCATTTTACAAAATTCTTTTGACTCTAGAATAGTTTCTACAGATTGGAGGGTAGCTAATATAACCCCGTTATTCAAAAAGGGAGGTAAGCAATGGAAATAAATGATGTAATCAGACAAAGTCAGCATGGATTTACAAAGGGAAATCATGCTTGACAAATCGACTAGAATTCTTTGAAGATTTAACTAGTAGAGTTGACCAGGGAGAACCGGTGGATGTGGTTTATTTAGACTTTCAGAAAGCTTTCGACAAGGTTTCACACAGCAGATTACTATTTAAAATTGAAGTGTATGGAATTGCGGATAGTGCCTCAAGATGGATAGAAAGCTGGTTAGCACTCCGGATGCAAAAAGTTGGAATAAATAGGTCTTTTTCCGAATGGCAGGCAATGACAAGTGGGATACTGCAGGGATCTGTGTTAGGACCTCAACTGTTCACATTGTATATTAATGATTTGGACGAGGTAACCAAATGTAATATCTCCAAATTAGCAGATAATACAAAGTTGGACGGGAGGGTGAGCGGAGAGGAGGATGCAGAGATGCTTCAGCAGGATTTGGACAGGCTGAGTGTGAGCATATGCATGGCAGATGCAGTATATTGTGGTTAAATGTACTTCGGTAGCAAAAATAGGAAGGCAGATTATTATTTGGATGGGTGTAAATTGAGAGTGGTGGATACTCAGTGAGACCGTGGTGTCATCGTGCATCAGTCACTGAGTGTAAGCGCGCAGATACCACAGGCAGTAAAGAAGGCAAATGGTATGTTGGCTTTCAGTATAGGAAGAGGGGTGTTTTACTGCAATTATATAGGGCATTGGTGAGGCCACACTTGGGTATTCTGTAGTTTTGGTGCCCTTATCTGAGGAAGGGTGTTCTTGCTATGAATGGAGTGCAACGAAGGTTTATCAGGCTGATTCCTGGGATGGTGTGACTGATTCAGTTAGTATTATATTCATTAGAGTTTAGAAGAGTGAGACAGAATCTCAGGAACAAATTAAATTCAAACAGGATTAGACAGGGTAGATTCGGAAATTAAGGGCGGGATTCTCAGATTGCTGATGCCGAAATAGCTTTTCGGCGATTGGCCGGAGAATGTGTTTTTATGCCAAAATCGGGGGCGGTGCCGTTTTTCAGATGCTCCGCCCCCTCAAAGACGGCATAATCGGCAAGTACATCACACGTTGTTGGGATGGCCTGAAGACGTCACCCAAGGCACTCCCCCATGCTCCGCCCCGGATGGACTTACCGATGGCATTGGCCGTGTATCCTCACCGTTTTCAGGGACTTTGCTTGGCCACTGCAGACGGTTTCCAGCACCGTCACAGTCAGGGAGGGTGCCGTTCCGCTGGTCGGGAGGGCTTCAGCGGGGGGCTGGGGGTTGGGTGGGTGGCAGACTATCTGGCAGGCCGAGACGGCACGTGGCCGGCACCAAGTTGTAGTGTGGCCCCCGCAGGTTTCGCCCAGCAATGCACAATCCGTATCTGCAGGTAAAGCCGGGGGCTTTACATGGCACGGCTGCTAGCTCCCTCACCAGGTGGAGCATCAGTGCAGGGACGGCACCGACTTCTTCATTGCAAACCGAGACACTTCCTCTGGATATGGCCTCAAAATCGGAGCATTCAGCCCAATGTACCAGATGGCGGGAAGTCCAGAACTGGGGGTCATATTTTGAGGATAAGGGGTAAACCTTTTAGGACTGAGGTGAATGGAAATTTCTTTACCCAGCGAGTGGTAAATCTGTGGAATTCGCTACCACAGAAAATAGTTGAGGCCAATTTCAAGAAAGAGTAAGATTATAGCTCTTGTGGCTAACGGGATCAAGTGATATGGGGGGCGAGAAGAGGCTGGATCAGGCTATTGAGCTTGATCATAATGAATGGAGAAACAGGCTTGAAGGGCCAAATGGTCTCTTCCTGCTTCCATTTTCTATGCATGTTTTTATGTAACGGAGAGCTGAATAATGGGGGAGGGGGGGGAAAGAGAGAGAGAGAGAGAGAGAGAGAGAGAGAGAGAGAGAGAGAGAGAGAGAGAAAGAATGGACGTATGCTCCCCTTGGAAACCATGTCAGCATAAAGAAGACTGACACCACACCAAGCAGTCCCATGGCAATGAAGGACCAAGTGGGTATTTTGCACCTCACTGGGGCAGAAGTCCCGTTCTCAGGAGCTGCCGGCCAATCAGATTGACCGGCAGCTACAACAGTCCCAGCAACGGCAGCAGCTTCAGTGGCAGCTGCTGGGACGAGAACTGAAGAGTAGCCCAAGGCCGAGGATCACTGGAAAAGGTAGGTCTGGAGCCAGAAGGGCTGAGGGGCATCAAGAACAGAGGCAGTGAAGGAAGCCTAGGGCCCTCAAAAAGCTCCCCTCCCCCCCCCCCCCCCTTAACCATATTATGTTAAAACACTCACCCCTGCTGCCCACACCAAAAATACTATGGTATGGCCAGCACATTATTAGGATTAACTGACTTAATAACAAGCCTAATTGATCCTTACATGGTCATTTTAACATGGTGGGCAGGCTGCCAATTTCAGCACCCCCACAGGTGTATTATGGGGGTGAGCGGGAAGGTAGTGGGCCGGACGGCCACAGCATTTTTCCTGCCCTCCCCCAGAGAATCCCTGCCCGCCCTGGCAGATAAAGTACAGCCCGGCGAGAGCGGTTGCCCTCGCTTGTTATTTTTTACTGGAAGTTCTGGTATAATGTTCCTGTGCTCATAAAACTGGATCATTTGACTTACCACGACCCACATCACAGGAAATCTAGTGTAGGCATAAAAATATAAAGTCTGGGTCACAAATAATCAAGTTTGCCAGCTGAGAAGCATATTTAAATTATTTCTGCAAGGCAACTAAAAATAGACATCCTTACCAGAAATCTCCTCTAACAAATACTGTTACATTAGATCACAGTATTTACTGAAATGACGCCAATAGCATTTACCTGCAGAAACTTGCAGTAATGTTACTCAATTGTTCCCGATTTTCAAATTAAAGGCTTTGTTTTGAAATCCATCTCAAATTGATGCCAATTAGAGAAGACCCAAATCACCTTTCTGTCTGTAACAGTGTTCATCAATCATTGCAACAAATCACTCACCCGTTTATCAATGTCTCCGTGCTGGAGCTGTACAAAGCGAGCACTGATAGCAGCAATGTAGCTCTGCTGATTGGAAAAAGCCACTCTGCCAGCCCCCTTTGGGTATTTCAGCTCAGGATCTGTATCAATGCCCGCATAGCAGACCCCTCCATACAGCCGATCCATGATCATAGCCAATTCAACTGCAAGAAAAAAACCCAAAATCCTAAGCAACAATTTCACCAATGTTTCCCCATGCCAACTGCACTATTTAATAATATTATTTTCCTAGTTCACAACTACTACAAAAGGACGTACAATTAAATTCAGAATTAAAATCCTTCCATTTCTCTTATACACGTTCTAAGTACTCCTTTCATTTTATATATCCTTCAGATTGGCAGACATAATGAACCAATTTTAACCTAACCGAATTTGAGAACAAAATATGATGCAAAACAGAAAGAGTCCTTCAAAAAAATTTTGCATATTCTTAAATAGTTTCAAGAAAGTGGCTGAGCCTCCAAAAATTTAGATTCAAGTTCAAGATACAGGGCTGCTACACTCAATTTGGATAGCTTAGTCAGGGCTCAACATGGACAAGGGGTGCAATTTAGCGGTGCTGTTAGCTGCGAGTGCAAGTTCTGTAAGGGCCGCTGATTCTCACAAGGTGGTGGATGATCCCGGTCTCCATGGGCGGGGGGGGGGGGGAGGGGGGGGGGGGCCTTAAATGTAGCTTTGAGATTGGGGTGCCCTCTAAAGGTGTGGGGCTGGCCTTTCTGGCTCTATCAGGCCCCGTCCCGCCAGAGTGACGTCGCAAACCATTCCCCCAGAATTTCTGAGCACTGCTCGCCAGAAAACCTGGAATGAAAACTCGACTGTGCATCTGCAGATACACACGCCGGTTTTCAGTCTGAACCTGACACACTGCTATTTTTTGGGAACATTCTGTCCACTGTCTGCAATTCTACAGGAGTAACATCAACATCCCTCACATGAGGACTCAAATTCAATTCTCAGTCTTGTTTGTTCTTTGCATGTGTCTTCCCTAAGGATACGAGTTCTTTCAGTCTCAGCTGGGTGATGGAAAGGAAAAAAAAAAAAAGAGTGGAAAAATATGTGGTTCGGCACTATGTCCATTATCCATTCTGTCCAAACAAGTACCCTGAAAAATGACATGGTAGCAGGAAAACAGGATTCATGGAGATGGCTGCAGACTATACTATTTTCAATAGTCTCCTGAACGGCTGCAGCAACGTGAACATAGACATGAAATATATTTCGTGATTAAGTAAATGGGGACAGAGAGAGAAAGAGAAAAAAATAATAACTCCAGCTACTGATCACTTTCCTTTTGTGATATAGGCGGCATTTGGATTTTGCAAGCCACATATCTTTCATTATAAAATTCTAAGTTATGCTAGTCTTCTGAAACTGGCAATACCAGTGCGCATTGCTTTGATTTTTGAGTCTGTATTTAGAAAATCCAGACTTTCAAAAAATGTCAAACCTGCTCAAAAATTCTAATCAAACCTCACCCAAATGCAGATTTTATCCAACAGTTATCACTCTAAACCCAATATTGCTTTTGTTCGGAAACACCGTATTTTCCCTCCCTGCATTTGTAAACATATTTCTAAACCTAGCACACCATTTACAAAGTGATAACGCAAGCACAGGGAGAATGGCTGGGTTACCTTGCTGAGAAAGGAAAACATAAACAAGATTTTACGCTCTGTATTACACAAATGCCTTGTTTACAGTAGAACATACTTCTCAGTGTGCTTTCACTAGTATGGATATATTTGAAGTTAGCATTCCAATTGCACAATGGGAGAAACTAAAGGTAATCATTCATTATTCCTGTTCAGAGAACTATTCCAAATTTAGCATCCACTTACAATGCAGAACATTTGTTATCTCAAACTGCAAGGGAGCAGTTCGGCCCAAGTGGCACTGAATAGGGAGCTGGGGCAGCTGATATCAACATTTTGTTTTTCACAAGAGTAGACTATGCTGGTCCCAGGACAGCACAATAACATTTCACCCCTCCCCACTCTCCTCACCCCCAGGAGTGATATTATTGGGCCATTTCTTTCCCGTGAATGTAAAATGTGCTGCGGGGCGAGGTTATTTTGGGTGTGTGCTGTAAAATAGCTCCCCTTCACAAATTAAGATTAGAGCTGGGATTTGATTCCCAATCAAATAAACTGGCTTCTGTAAAATTGTACAGAAGTCCTTGCGGCCACATACATGGTATTAATAGGCAACTCGTCCAGGAAACATTTTTAGGGTTGAAAGCAGATTTCTAACAGGTTACAAAATACCATTAAAATCCAAATATTGTGGGACTTCCGGTGATGGCGGGCGGGAGGCAGCCGCGCAACGGAGGGCTCCCGATCGGGAACGGCGTTTTCGGGGCTTTAAGCCCGGTCCCAGGGTCCACGGAGGCATCAAAGGCAGGGAGAAGGCACGGAGGAGGCACAGTAGAAGAAGATGTCGAAAATCAGCAAGAAAACGGCTGTTAAAAAAGCAGCTGAAGGTCCGTTGGGGAGTGGAGAGGTCACCACGGGGTCACCAAGGAAAAAGGAGGCTGGAGCACCAGGGGAGGCCGCATTGCCTACGGCTGAAGAAATAACCAAGGTTATGGCTGCAGAATTCGCAAGGCAGTTTACAAAACACTTGAAGGAGATGAGGGAGGTTTTGAGTGTGCTGGTGGAGGAGGCGATTTCCCCGGTAACGACAGCGGTGATGAGCGCAGTGGCGGAGGTGCGGGCGCAAGGGGAGGCGCTGAAGGAAGTGGAGGAGACATTATTGCAGCACAGTGATCAACTTACCTCGATGGGGAAGGAGATGCGGAAGGTGATGGACATTAACAAGGATCTGCGAGGAAAAATGGAAGACCTGGAAAACAGATCCAGGCAACAGAATTTGATGACTGTGGGGCTGCCCGAAGGAGTTGAAGGGCCGAGGCCGACTGAGTATTTTGCCACTATGCTGGCGAAACTATTGGGGCAGGGGGAGGATCCCTCCCGATATGAACTGGATCGGGTTCATCGGTCGTGGAGGCCTGTACCAAAGGCGGGTGAGCCGCCAAGGTTAGTGACTCTGCGCTTCTGTAGGTACAGTGTGAAGGAGAAGGTCCTGTGCTGGGCCAAGCTGAAGCGGGTGGTGCAGTGGGCTGGAACTGGTATACGTGTATACCAGGACTTTACGGTGGAGCTGGCGAGGAGGCGGGGCTGCTTTCAACCGGGTGAAGAGGGCACTGTACATTAGCAAGGTGCAGTGCGGCATTGTGTATCCCGCGAAGCTGAGGGTGACTTATAAGCTCAAGGACTTTTATTTTGGAACGGCGGAAGTAGCGGAGGAGTTTGCGAAGGCAGAAGGACTGTGGCAGAACTGAGAAATTGAGAAATAGCCATGTGCCGATGTAACCTCAGGACCATATTTTCTTCTTTTTTGTTTCACTGCGTGCGGGTGTATGGGCTAAAGGAGCCAATGTTGTATATATCTGGACAAGGGAAGTGATGGGACTTTCACTCGAAGTGAGAGCTTTTTAGGGTGTAGGTGGATATGCGGGATGTGCGCTAAAAGGGGATTTCTGGGCTTTCCTTGGGCCGGGCAAGGGGGAAAGGGACCTGGGTGTGGGCCTCCGCGCTGGCCGGTTTAAGCCGGCCAGTGAACGGGAGTGAGGTGGGGGGAGGGGCTGTGGCCATCGGAGCCTGGCAGAACGGGGTGGGGGGGGGGACTCTATGGTGACCATGGGTAGTCCCGGACTCCTTTTTCTTCTTTGTTTCCACCGTGGGAGGGTTTGTTTTATTGGATGCATATATTGACAGGTGGGCCATTGTTTGTGGTGGTTGGAGGATGGGATGGTTGTTATTGTTAAGGGGATTGATTTTGTATTTGTTACCGTTTACTGTCTGTGGGTGGGGTGTAAGTTGTGAAGGAAAATGTGAAAATGGAGAATAAAAATATATTTTTTAAAAATCCAAATATTGTGTCAAATATAAAGTTTTCAGCTGCTGAGGGTGGGGCAGGAAATAACCCAGTTCCCCAATGCCCCTCATCTGAAATGAAAACATCATCAGCACCATTGCTCCCTGATATAATTTCTAAGCCCATCCTTGTTTCAAACACTCATGGATCTTCAATTACTTTTCCTGCAATAAAAGTGATTGAACGAGTAATTTTATAAAAATCTGTAGCCTCCATTTCCCTGTCAGTATCCTATGCCCTTTCCATTCCCTCATTATCCCTTTATCCCTCCTCTTTTTCCCTCTATCACTCTTCCAGCCCCTCTCATTCCCTATCCCTCCCCCTTCCCATTCCCTCTGTTACTATCCCTTTTTCCCTACCGTTCCTCCCCCAGTCTTTTCTTCCTATTCATCTCTGAAAAAACTGGAATAAACTGAACAAACTAACTGGGAAAAAAACTGGTTCATAAAAATAAGGTTTGTAGGACATATGCTGCAATCTGGATATACCACTGAGAGTTTGCTCTAAGGTTTTCCATCTCTCATCTACTTGTGGCTCATTAGTGTAATCCTCACAGCTCCTTTTGAATGCTTACTGCTCAAATATGAATGATGCAGGCACTGTACAGTACTGCCTTTGCCATGGGTGCATAAAATTGAAAACCGCTTTCAAAGTATTTCAAAGAATACAACAGAAATATACAACTCAACCTAAGGAAAGATTACATTTGTATCCAGAATTAAAATTCATACACACTAAGATTTTAAACATGGGAATCTCCATGTACTTCAGTAAAACTTTACTTCTGCAACTGTCCCCATTTTATTCCTAAGATTTGGCAAGTGCGTTGGCAGAAATTATGTGATAAATCCAAATAATACAATCACACCCAGGCCCATTTCAGGTGGCTCCTTTAAAGAAAATAAACCTTTTTACAAGAGAAATATGACAGAAGGATCCTTTGCAGAAAATATTATGCATTTGTATTATTGATTATATTCTTTAGGGATAAATTGACATTATAGCTCCTTAAAGCCTTTCTGCCCCAAGGTTCTATTTTAACATGCAACCATCCTCAGAAGTAAAACAGAATGCTGGAAATACTCAGCAGGTCAGGCAGCATCGGTAAAGGGAAAATATAGTTAATGGGTGGGATTTTCCAGTCCTACTTGCCGGTTGAATCTTCCAGTTTCGCTGAAGTCCCAATTAAAGGGCAATTTAGCGTGGCCAATTCACCTATCTGACATATCTTTTTGGGTTGTGGGGGTGAGGCCCATGCAGACATGGGGAGAATGTGTAAACTCCAAACGGACAGTGACCCGGGGTCAGGATCAAACCCGGGTCCTCGGCACAGTGAGGCAGCAGTGCTAACCTCTGCGCCACCCTGCTGCCCCTACCCAGTGCAGGTTAGGTGGTTTGACCATGCTAAATTGCCCCTTAATCCAAAAGGTTAGGTGGGTTACTGGGATAAAGTGGGGCCTGACCTTGGTTAGGTTGCTCTTTCAGAGAGTCGGTGCAGACTCGATGGGCTGAATGGCTGCACTGTAGGTATTCTATGATTTAGGTGGGACCAGAAAATTCCAGCCAATGTTTTAGGTCCTTGACCTATCATCAGAACATGGCCTCCGAAATAATTTACCCTGCCTAAATCAGGCAAAATACTTTTGTACGGTTGAACTCCAGAACCAGCACAAATAAAGCAGGTTTGGAATTTGGAATCATACTTCACATTCTGGACTTCAGCAAAACCTGCTCACTGAGGATTCACTTCATTTTCACTCACCAGCTCGAAGAGGTCTGGGAACACCTCCCACAAAAATAGTCTTCCTGGGATCCAGAGGCTGAGAACCATCCATCACAAAATCACTATCACTCAGGTTCCATGGTCGAATTTGCACCTTTAAAGAAACAAGATTATGCTGAACGAGTTTTGGAAGAAAGCATTTTTCTTAAACTATGAAATCCAAGCACTTTGAGCAAACATAACGTGTTGTAGTAACATGTTCCAATTTTAATTTATCGCAATTTACTTTGTAAAAGATCCAGTCAGCCAGCATAGGACAGGTCATTTGAAAAGAAGAAACATAAAACATTTTTTTTCATGAAAATGTACATGGGCTTTGTTTCAAATTGCTAGATTCGCTTTATTACAAAACTCCGAGGGACAAAAGTGTTACAAAACTGCTTGGGTTTGATGAAAAATCAGTAAGCATTGTTTACCTTCTTTTATTTTGCAGAAAGCCAGGGATTAGGACACAATTAGTCAACAAAAAAAAAGCTGATACAGCAATCACCTACAGGGAACAAATAGCAGGCTGCTTTGTATTTGCTTACTGCTATGAAAGCTACAATACAAAGGCTTAATTATGCAGCTCGCCATTTATTAACGAATTCCCAAGACCCAATCTTTAGATTTTACTGAAAATAAAAAGACCCATCAGTAAATAGATAATCAAAATGATACAGCGTGCATTTGCTTTCATCAGGGGGTGGGGGACTAGGAGAAGACAGCTGAATAATTCCCAGGTTAGGTGGCTCATGAAATGACAAAGAGAACAGATGGCGAGCAGAAACAAGCTGAAGATCCATTTACCGGTTTGTCCTTGATAGTGGGGCTTGAAACACACAGGTATAGCTTTCCATCTTCCTCAATACATGCATCTATCAGAGCTTGCACAGAGCTTTCCTCTTGAAATAGAAGGAAGGCGTAACCTATGAAGAGAGTAAAACAATTACAAGGAAAATAAATAAGCCTGTTGTAGAAGTAAAAATAGCAATCATTTACATTTTGATAACGTCTCCACCATAATCTTTCATCCCAAGGTACTTCAGAGAAATTCAAAATGAGTGTTGCAGACTTAAGGAGTTAATGGCACAGTCCAGCTTTCAAAGTAATTTTTAACAGCAGGAGAGTATCAGGGCAAAGAGGTTTGAGAGAGCATAGGGTGGGGCCAAAATGACAGGAGCTTGTCCTCCAAGTGATGAATACCAGACGGTGAGGATGCCCAAGAGACTCGTGAAGGAGGGTAAGCGACATGATGCAGAGTTGGAGAATGTGATGGATCGAATGAGGCAAGGCTGTAAGACAGGTCTATAAATGAGGACAGTGGGAGGTTAGCAAGGACAATATGATGAGTGAATTAGACCCAACTGTGGATCAGGCTAACGTGAGCGATATTTTAAACCGCAGGAGCTTAAACAGAGAGGCAAGTTCAGAGGTGATAGTACAAAAATCTAAAATAAGATGTCTATCAAATAAAGGGCTAAGTTAAGTTTGCATTTATAGGATTTAAACTGGCGAACAGTTCTGCAAACTTTAAATTATGCTTGAAATGGTTTAATAAGATCTTGTGGAAAAAGGTAAATCAGTTAACTGAAAAATCAGTTTTCAAATCACCCAAGTATATATGAGACAGGGCATCTGACCCATCATACTATAAATAAGCGAAGCCGTACAGCTGGTCTAGATTTGATTTGAACGAGCTTCCATAGGAGGTGGGTGTGGCTGGCAAGACCAGCATTTGGTTCCCCATCCCGAACTGGCCTTGAAATGAGCGGCTTCATAAGCCATTTCAGGGGGCAGCTAAGAGTCAAACACTTTGCTGTGGATCTGGAGTCACATGTAGACCAGACCAGGTACAGACAGTAGATTTCCTTCCCCAAAAGACAACTATGAAGCAGATGGGTGTTTATGACAATCGATCATGGTCAGCATTACAGAAACTTGCTTTTAGTTCCAGATTTATTACCAGCAGTGGTCAGTGGTGGGATTTTAAATATTTTAATGATCTCTTAATTCCCTTGTTACCCCAAAATTTATTAGGGCAACTATGTTCTTCCTTGCGCAAGGAGACCAAACTACACATTGTACTCACCAGTGCCCTACACAATTGTGATAAGATTTCTTTACTTTTATGCTCCAGTCCCTTGGAGAATATACCCAGCTGTGTTCTGACAAAACTTGGTGCAGCACTGCACAAGTGTACCAGTTAGAAAGAAGAAAAGGCCACCAGCCTATTATCCCTCGAGTACACCAGCATTCTGGGCGAGCGCACTACTGCATCTTCAACACTTCCAATATATTACTGCACAATCTTGTGTAGCAAATTATTCCAAATAATTATTATACCAAGTAAGTAATTTTAACATTAATTTTAAATGTGCCTCAAGCTAATTTAGTTTTTTGGTGCCAATAGCACTTGCTTTTTTAAAAATAAATTTAAAGTACCCAATTATTTTTTTTTCCCCAATTAAGGGGCAATTTAGCGTGACCAATCCACCTAACTTGCACATCTTTGGGTTGTGGGGGTGAAACCCTCGCAGACACGGGAGAATGTACAAACTCCACACGGACACAATAGCACTTGCTTGACATTAAAATTCTGCTTTACCTCAAATACCATTTAATATTCCAAATATCTTGATCAGATCACTCTTGTCTACTTCTTACTAGACTGTGGAGCTCGAGCTACATAAACCTTCACAACTCATTTCCTTGAAATTATTCTTACTGTTTTCTTCCTTAGTATACGATCATGTTCTCTGTATTCCAGAGACCACTGTACTTTAGAGTTTTCAGGTGTGGTCTGATCTGGGTATTATACAGACAGAGCATTACTTCTATGTATTTGATGACTTTCTGTCAACAATTTATACCATTTTTAACTGCCTTGCCACATTGTCTAAATACTCAAGTGCAAATTTAGACGCACAGCAGTTAGTGTCTAATGGAAGTATGTAGACTAGGCAGAATATGGCAACAAAGTGTAACATAGCATTAGCTACCTTCTGAATGCTGCCCCCAAAGAGCTCATCTGTGTGCTTTTCATTCGAACCAGTACGTGATCTTTCCCTCCAGGAAACCAGCACTGATAGTAACCTGCCCTGGCTGCTCGTGCCTGCTGATGCATCATGTGCACATCCTGCCTCTAAGTTGCCCTCTCAAGTTCACTCAGTGTCAATATCTAATGGCTGCGAATGAGAGATTAAGCAATGGTGTTCCTTCATCATCCCTATCTTATCTTTTCACCAGACGCTGGCAAGGTTTCAGTTCTTGGGAAGCTTATGGAGAAAGACACAGGCAGAGGCGCAATGAGGCAAAGGGGATGAACACAAGGACTGCATACTTGCAAATGAGAAGAGATTGTGGATGAGGGGAAAGTGGGTTGTAAGGATGCAGTCGGCCTCTAATGGCCCAGCCCCACCACTGGCCACCACCTCAGCAATGGCTGCTCAAACAATGGTTAGTTTTTACCAAGAGGGTTGAAGAACTGCAGCCGACTTACCCCCCTGCCGGTTAGCACCTGCTGATTCCAGTTGTGTCTCATCTTAACTTGCAAGAGAGAGGAAAGTGTGCCAGTGGGCAGTGAGTTGGCACAATCAGTTTGTGTAATGCGGTCGTTATCATTGAATATCTGGCACTATGTGTAAGAAGCAGGTGTGAGGCTTGCAGCAGTGCTAAGTACGTGAGAATGAGTGGAAACTATGAATATTAAGTATGAGTTGTGATTGACAAGAGGTTGTTAGTGGCTGAGTTATGGGAGTGAAATGAGTCGGAGGCTAGTGATGCAGTTGGGGGGATGTGGGACTTGTAGACACATTCATTGACCGTGACCACATGAGAGGTCATTGAATGTCTTGTGACACTACATCCAGGTCATCAGCCATGCCTATCTGGTGTCATTGCATTCTCAAGACTTTCTTTGGAGGGCTTCTTACCCCCCTGTGGATTGAACTCTTCATTTCCTCGACCAAGACTCTCATGCAATTAGAAAATCTTGGAGCCCATTCTGTCATATGTTGGGCAACTCTTTGCATCTTTCCCAGTCAGAATCAGCTGTAGGTCGACTCCGGAACCTGCTGCAGCCACATATGCACCACCCCTTTTTTCTATCAATTCTTGCGATGAGTGTACTGCTGCCCATTTCTGTCCTCGAGAAGGTGGCGGTGTAGCCAAATCAGGTTGCATTATGGGAAAGTTGGTCAAGTACTACAATAAAAAGTGCAATGATGGAAACCACAGGTGTCCAGACGCAAGACGTACTGTGGTGAACCGCAAGAAAGATCATAAGCGAAAGGTAGCAGCTTTGTAGTGAAAAGGAGGAAGGGATGTTTTAACTGGACAACCACAGACATCTGTAGACCCTGAGCAAGAAGATCATCTGACCTTTGTGGTTGCAAAGGATTGTTAGAGTGGAAAACTGCATAGGGAACATTAACAGGCGTGTCCTGTTTACCAGACCTTCGGGAAGAATGACCTCAGCCAAATGAGGATCCTACACAATGTCATTGAACATTCTAGAAGACTGAAGAAATTGGTATAAAGGTACAAGAGATCAAAGCCTCAGGAACGAAAACCCAAGGAACAACCATAACTGAAGATGAGCCAGAGTTAATGGTTCAGAGATCAGTGAAGAGGCCTTGGAGAAGAGCCTACCTAACTGTTCTGCTAGGGTGATACAAGAGTTTAATTTGTGAGTTGAGTAATGTTTATTAGTATATTCAGGTAGTCTGTGATACAGGCCAGGGCAGCACGGTAGCATTGTGGATAGCACAATTGCTTCACAGCTCCAGGGTCCCAGGTTCGATTCCGGCTTGGGTCACTGTCTGTGCGGAGTCTGCACATCCTCCCAGTGTGTGCATGGGTTTCCTCCGGGTGCTCCGGTTTCCTTCCACAGTCCAAAGATGTGCAGGTTAGGTAGATTAGCCATGATAAATTGCCCTTAGTGTCCAAAATTGCCCTTAGTGTTGGGTGGGGTTACTGGGTTATGGGGATAAGGTGGAGGTGTTGACCTTGGGTAGGGTGCCCTTTCCAGGAGCCGGTGCAGACTCGATGGACCAAACGGCCTCCTTCTGCACTGTAAATTCTATGACATAGGAGCACAAATAAAGCAATTTTAAGTGAATACTATATGTGGTGTTTTTGTGATGTGTCAGTTTTGAACCCTTAAGGAGCAGATGGGGCAACAGTGGTGATCCACCTTCTCAAGGTGCTGTGGCCTATAATTATACCACACTGCTGTTAGGAGCAGTGAGATACAGGATTTGGATCCAGCGATAGTGAAGAAATAGTGATCGAGGTCCATGTCATGATGATGGGCGGTTTGGAGTGAAGCTTTGGGTTAGCTGTATAACACAAAATACCACTGGGCCATTTTTGTGTGTTTATATTTACCTGTGCATTCACTTCCCAGGAATCTTGTATTTGTACTCCCAGGTTTCGCTATTCCTTGACACCTTTCACTGAGCTTAAACAAATTTCATATTGCTGCCTGAAAGGCATTGGACACGATCTACCGGCCGCGTTACGTCTGAAAGGCAGCGCGAAGCAACGCGGCCAATAGTTGCCGGGGGATCCCTCTTCCGGGATCTACCTAGTTCGCTATGCCTTGCCAAGTCTAATGTGATCTCGCGAGATGTCGCAATGTGAATCCCGCCCATTGAGGGCTGATCACCTTTTAGAAAATCTGCATATTAGAGCAAGACAGCTACTCTCACTCTAATATGCACTCCCATGACACACCTGGGGCATTGATATCTAAACCCTTCGCCTTGGAGTCCTTGGGCGAGTGCCATTCAATGCTAGTCTCCGTAAACAAGGACCATATGGAACAACCCTTGTGAGGGTCACCCAGTGGATTGGAGACCCTCAGGCACTTGTCCTTTGGGTAGGGTGACACCAGGGCACCACCTCGGTGCCAGCCTGGCACTGGCAAGGTGCCAAGTTGGCATTCTTCCTGCGACAAGGATTGGGCCCGGGGGTTCCCACTGCGGTTGCGGGGAGAGGCGAGGGTCAAGAGATCTGTGCGCCATTTAACCTGGTGTTGTAAGACTTCTTACTGTGCTCACCCCAGTCCAACGCCGGCATCTCCACATCATGGCTACCATTTAAAAATGGCATCCCAATCTCCTGCACTGAGGGGCTCCAGCAAGCAGAGCTCCATGGTACAGAAAACGGGACTGAGTGAGGCTGAACGGGGAGCTCTCTGCTGAGGCCCCAAATGTGTTTAGAGTCCTGTTCGATAGCGTGGGATATCTCCGTGCTCCGTGCTCAGCTAAACGTACTCATTATGGGACTCTGTTCCCACTCGGGTACATCCTGCCCATTGTCTCGCACTTTTCCAAATTAATTTGCAGCTGTCACTCGTCTGCCCATGCTGCTTACGAATCTCTGCCTTCTGGATGTTTCACCCCCCCTCTCCCCCCCCCAACCAATCATTAAAAGAGCTGCAGGTTGGTTTTAAGTAGTGCAGACTAGCTTTAACAGGTGCTTGCTTCTTAATTTTGGGTTGCCTGCTGAGGCATGCAGCTGCTCAACAACATGGTTAGCACAGCCTACAATCATGGTACTGAGCAGGGAACAAAGTTTGTGTGCTGCCTGCATTTGAAGCAGCGGGTGTAGGGTAATTGCACATTGCGATTTCGGCACATGTTTTCAGGCGTTACTGTCACAGCCAATTTGATTAACTTGATTGTTTCAGTATTCAGATCATTTAAAAGATCAGAAACAAGAGTCCAAACATTAATCTCTGTGGAGCTGGAGTCAACAGTTTGCTCCAAAGTCATATTACATCATTATATAAACTCACATGCATATTGTACAAGTTGGGGACCAGAAAAATGGTAATCATTTAGTCTGAATCAAGCTCCGTATGGTGATGTAACCTAAATGGATTCTGAGGTCAATTAAGTCTCAGTAATCATTGTTGAAAGCTATTCAACGCTTCTGGTCAAAGTAACTTTCCAGGTTATCTGAAGGCCAGTAACAATAGTAGGAAATAACTACATTTTGTTCTTGATTTTGGGAAATAAAACTGAACAAAAAAGGTATAAGAACCAACACAATCATAACTGAACTAGAAGTATAGCACCTGAAGTGTGTTAGAAACTTCCCAAACTTTATAATAAATGGACAGATACACACAAAAACAAAGTGTTAGAATCAGTTTAAGTGCATGCCCTCCCAAATGAACAGAGCAAATCATTGCCAGACATGGACTAGTCTACACATATTGGTTGGCATAGAATACTTATTGTACTATTGGGTACTACCAATCCCAGCCTTGGCAATGCTTCCACTGATTCTCTTGCTATTCCTTGATTTCAGTTATATAATGACATTTTGGTTAGGTAGATTGGCCATGTTAAAAAATTCTCCTTAATGTCCAAAGGTTAGGTGAAGTTACGGGTACAGGGTGGGGGTGTGGGCCTGGGTGGGCTGCTCTTTCGGAGGGTCAGTGCACACTCGATGGGCCAAATGGCCTCCTGCTGAACTGCAAGGATTCGATTTGCAGAGACTCACCCTCCATTTTGGCGATAAATAGCTTATTGCAGAATATCCTAGAGAAAGGTCTGGGAAGGAAAGTCAGAACACAGTTTTAAATTCTAAATGAAGTGGAATATTGAAGGATTTAGTAAGATTTCCATATCTGATATTTACCTTTGGTTCAAATTTTACTTACAATAAACCAAATTTGCTGTATATATGTACTATTACCGGTCCCATATTTCTGACTTTGGTCATCGTGGTAATCAGAATTAATAAGCTTAGCAGACATGTCTGGTGAGGCAATATTAAACCCAAGTAACCAATGGGGATTTCTGTCTCAGCAAAATTTTAATAAATTCAATTATTGTTTCAAATGTCAGCCTAAATGACACAGAGAACAGCTACACAACATTCTAACATGCGAGTAAAATTAATTTCTCCAGCATACAAATCAAAGAGCCTCCATCCCCCCAACACAACACAATTATATAAAGGTATCTCCTTCTAAAACAACATTTTGTATCTATTTAAATTCCTACTCCTTAAACAACCAACATTCAACCCAGTCAGATGGATTTAGTTTAAAACACAATATTTATTGTTCAGCTGATTGACAATGTATTTATCCCATCAGTTTCTCTCCTTAAAACTATGGTAGGTACCCTTGACATCTTACTTTTGAAGATTTCCATCTTTGTTTTGTGGAAAATATTCAGATATTAAATATTGAAAACATTAATTGTCACTATAATGAAGCCAGTGCTGATTATCTTACTCCAAGTTTTCTGACTCACTCTCACCACCACATTCTCGCATTCACACAGTGGGCGAGGGAGAGTGAAGCTCGAGACTGGGAGTGAGCCTTCCTTACACTCTGACCCTCTCACACTCTGGCCATTTTTATTAATTACCCTTTCTTTAAACTTAATTTATTGCTTTGCCATTGCTTTATTTTTGTTTGGCAAGTTGTTTCTTTTCTTAATACCACAACTTTTTTCAAAATCCAAATCTCATCTTTCTGAAATTTGCTCATCAGCCTTTCAAATGAGAAAAAGATGGAAATGGGCTCTGCACCCACCCCACCAAGCAAAAAGTTTGGGGAAGCCTGACTTAGGAGGAAAAGGGCAGCATCATTCTACAAGATATCCCCCAAGTCACACAACATTCATACTTGGATTATATATTGTTGTCCTTTCATTGTCATTGGGCCCAAATCCTGGCACTCCTTAACTAACAGCATTATGGGGGTTCATTCAACACATGGACTGTACGGGTTTTAAGAAGAAGCCTATTATCACCATTCCAAGAGAAACTAGTGAATGGGAATAAATGCTGATCTTGCCAGTAACACTCTTATCTCAAGGAGTTTATTTTTTCAAACTCTATAATTAGTAATTAAGGTTTCCCCTCTCTCTTCGAGACTGCTTTGCCTCCACACTGCTCAGATGTCTGAAGGAGTCAGAGAACTCACCTTACGGGGAAATTGTAAGAGTGCATTAGTGACCTTTTCATTAGCTGATACTTCGCTCTGGTTTACCAAAGCATAACCATTAAGGAATCACTTTGTTCTTCATGTAAAATTTCAAAGAAGTCTGGTCCCAAAGGCAGTTAATTTATTTTCTTCCCTCTTCTAATTGTGAAATACTTGATACAAATTAGTTAGCCCGATTTAAGACATTTTGAAATGAGTTTCAAATGTGATGCAGTGTCTAATTAATGAATACAAATTAATTTGATTAAAATCATGTGGCCAGCAGGATCAAAGCTGAAAGGAGAAACATAGAAGCAGATTTGACATAAAAGCCCTTGCCTAGCTTCCAAAAGATAATTATTAGGAATTCATCATGGAAGTTTGAAAACAATACAAAGGAAGAAAAGTAAGACTCTTCCTGATTCTTGTTCACAAGTTGGCAGAAGAAATGATTCTAAAAATATACAGAGGGAACAACCCAGCATGTCCCAACTCAAACAGACGATACTACGCCACACAATTCATCAATAATCTTGCCTACCCAGACCAGTGATTGAAGTATATGCACATTTTGCCGAGTACAAAATTTTAATAGGTTTGATGGATGACGAAACATCCTAGAACATGACTTTTGTAAGTTTACAAACAATAAAGATCTTCATCACATCATATCCAGTGCGTGAGTATAACTAAAGCTCATCTTCATGAACACTACTTGGCTTCCTGCATTTTATAAATAAGTGATCAACGAAACAGAGAACTACTGGCAAAACCCATTTCTTCTCTGTAGTGTCAAAAAAACAACTGGAAGTTCATTGTGCAGAATAAAAGCACTTCAACACAACCGTACACTATTACTAAAGTTAGGAACACAGCATCCATGCTCTGTCTCCACTGATTGAGGAGACGGCTAATGCTGCATCAAAACTAAACTAAACTAAACTCTGGCTAATCTCACATTTCAACAGAAAACAAATCTGCAGTTTGTCACAGTGGGGTTCTGCTACTCTATCTGGAGGAGAAACCTTTAATCTGCCCATCAGGAAAACTTTTCCACAGATCATAGTGCTGCAAAACATTTGTGTTCCACTGCCTGGGACAGAAAAATTTCAAGAACACTTAAGTCACAGGTAGACAGGGATATTAAAAATACAAACATTGCCTCTGCCTGGCTAATTGCCATATCAACCCTTCCATTGATATGTTGCAATTTTCAAAAAGTGCAAAGTCTAAAGGTCTTTGAGCGCTGGCTGTGTTTATCTAGTAAATAGCTGCATCATGGAGAGCAGACTGTCAAAAGCAAAAACAAACCGCAGTTGATGAAACTAAAAAAAAAACACAAAACACTCAACCTGTCAAGGGACTGAGGTAGGGAAACAAGTTAACACTTGTGCTAAGGTCCCTTGCAGCCAATGTTCATAGATTCATTGGGCCCAATGAGCAATTTCTATATTTGGGCCCAATTTTCGTTCCAGACTTGAATTTGAGGGGAGTCAGGAATTTTCCCAACTCTGGACTCCTGACCCGGGAGTGAAGAATTCCAAACTCTGCAAACCCAGTCAGATTTCCGATCTGGAGGGATGGGTGCTAACTGGAATTGGGCTCTTCGACCCCAGAAACAGTATGGAGGCAGCCACAGGGGCTGATTGGTGCCATAGGAAGCTACTTAACAGCACAGCTCGATGCATTGGGACTTTGTCCCAATTGACAAAAAATAAAAGTAAAAGAAGTCCCCTCATTCTCTCCCCTACACACTCCCCATGCATCCATCTTGCATGCCTCCAACCAACCCCCATGGTCACTCATACCTTCAGTGCCAACCTGTGCCCCATCTATCCACCACCACCCATGGCACTGAATATTCTCACTGCTAACCTATGCCTCTTTGGTACCTGAATGAACCCTCATGCCCTTCATGCCAACTTTTTTTTTTTAATAAATGTTTTTTTTATTGAGTTTTCATATTTTATATATGACAAATTACAAATTATTAGAGAGAGAGAAAAAAAAAGGAAAACACAAAAATTTAACATGAATATTTACAGGTAAGCATCTTCATAACAATAATTGTGGCCGCCCCCTTTAGCCAGCATACATATTTTACATTCCCCAATATGGCCGAGGCACATGTTTATAGGCATTTATTTATAGTTTGGTTTTGGGCCTTGGCTTGCCATCAAACCCCCATACCGAGCCCGTCCCCCCCCCCCCCCCCCCCTCCCCCGGCTACCTTCCCCCGATTCCCGTCCATTTTCCCCTGGTTCTTGGCCACCCGACTATTCTTCCTCATGTACGTTGGCCACAAACAGGTCCCGGAACAATTGCATGAATGGCTCCCACGTTCTGTGGAAGCCGTCGTCCGACCCTCGGATGGCGAATTTGATTTTCTCCATTTGGAGAGATTCCGAGAGGTCGGACAGCCAGTCTGCAGCTCTGGGTGGTGCTGCTGACCGCCAGCCAAACAGGATTCTACGGCGGGCAATCAGGGAGGCAAAGGCAAGGGCGTCCGCCCTCCTCCCCAGGAATAGATCTGGCTGGTCTGAAACCCCGAAGACCGCCACTATCGGGCATGGCTCCACCCTCACCCCCACCACTTTGGACATAGCCTCGAAGAAGGCTGTCCAGTACTCCACAAGTCTGGGGCAAGACCATAACATGTGGGCGTGGTTGGCCTGGCCTCTTTGGCACCGCTCACATTTGTCCTCCACCTCCGGGAAGAACCTACTCATACGGTTTCTCGTTAAGTGGGCTCTATGTACCACTTTTAGTTGCGTCAGGCTGAGCCTTGCGCACGTGGAGGTGGAGTTGACCCTATGCAGTGCTTCGCTCCAGAGTCCCCACCCTATCTCCATCCCCAGGTCGTCCTCCCATTTCCTTCTTGTTGCGTCCAGTACGGTGTCGTCCCTATCTACCAGTCGGTCATACATGTCACTACAGTTCCCTTTCTCTAGGATACCCTTCATGCCAACTTATGCCTCACGACCTACTCCATTGTCCTTTATAGACCCCATTCCAACTCAGTGCCAACTCATGCCAAACCACAGCTCCTTCCCACTATGACAACCCTATCATAGGCAAACCTCAGGATTCAAATTGAGATGAAACAAAATAAAGTTCTAAGTATCTATTACAGACTTCACTATATTCATAGAATCATAGAATCCTTACAGTACAGAAGGAGGCCATCGAGTCTGCACTGACCCACTGAAAGAGCACCCCACCTGGGGCCTGTAAGCCCACCCATCCCCATAACCCTACCTAACCCACAAAAATACCTAATTTTGTTATGACCATTTGAAGCTGTCAATCAAACGGTGAACAAGGAGCTCCACCCCCACTGTGATAATGAGAGATTGTGAAAACAGTCAACAGCACTAATCCTATAATGATATCCTAGGCTCATGTCAGAACCAAGGATTAATGCATCTTTTTTGAACTGCAGGCTATCTATATTGTGCCCAAAATTTAAATAGCAGAAGATTTAAATGACTTGACAGTTCCACAGACCTTATCCAAAGTCATGCCTACTCTTAACAATTACAGAGGGGAACCTGGGCCTCACCCAAAGAACTTCAGCAGGTTTAGACCTTTTCCTGAAGGTCCAAAGGCCACAAGTCGTATCTCAGACATTCTAATACTTAAAATTTCTTGTTTGAAGGTAGCTGCACTTTCGAATGTGCTACGGCCTTCATGAAATGCAGATGTGTAAAAAAAAAAAAAACAGCCCGCCCCTTTTCCCCGCACAAAAATGGTGTCTGCCAGTTTAAGGGGCTTGACTTCCAGATTCCAATACCAGCACCAACGTGCAGAGCCTTCTGAACTGCCAAAAATTGAGACCTTTGTTTCAGAGCAGGATGGTTTTGGTTATGATCGCCATTCCAGCCAGCAGAGCAGTAAGATTGCTACAAACAGATTTTGTTACAAACAGAAGGAAAATAAGAACAATTGAGTGTGATCCAGCAATCTTTTCTGGAAATAATTGAAAGGAAGCATTAAAATTTAGAGTAGAACTAAGTTAACAGGTTGCAGTTGACAAAGTCGAGAATTCTACCGCCACGATTCACAAATAATGATGATTTAAGATATGCGAGCAATCAGAGTGTAGCAGCAAAAGGGAGGTATGGGAATCAAACTGTTAAACTAAAATAAAAAGTGGCAACTCATGCCCCACTGTAAATTTTATGTCACAGGAAATGAAATGTGAAAACTGGGCAATAGGAACCACATGAGGGGAAGAAACAGAAATTCAAATTAGGCCATACACGTGGATGGATGGGGAAATCCAGAGAGCACATCAACTATAAACCCAGTTTCCTACTTCCTTCCCGTATGTGCGGTGGAAAGCAGCACACAGGGATGAAAACAATCTGAAAACAGGAATGATAAAGTTCTTGTTGCATTCCAAATGGCAACTTTATTTGCTACAAGTCTTTCAAGAAAACACATTTTTATGAAATATTTTGGACACAAGTTTGTCATCCAGCTGACAAAGTGTAACACAAACACAATGAAATATCTCTCCACACAAGATTTATCTCTCTTCTTCATAAAATGCATGTCCCATATGGAAAGATCGTATCCCTTTCATAGTAGAACTACAGAACTTGACTGACAGGAAGGGATATGCCATCCAATGATAATTGTTAAAGCCAATCCACAGAGGGTGCAATAAATGTTTTTGCTGAAAGCATCTGCTGTTGTAACAGACTTGCTTTGATTGCTTGATTAGATAATTTAGTTTGAAATTTCTGCTTTTGTATTTTTGCATCAATGTACAGAAAACGTGGCAACGGCCCTTACAGAATTTCAAAATGTGTCAAGAAACCACATGATACAGCAGTCTTTGTCAGTAATCCAGATTGGCCCAGCATGATCCAGAAAGCAGCCAGCCCTTCCATGTTAATTAGTTGCCCGCGTATTTGGCATAGTTTGCCTTTTTATCCTCATGGAAACCAACTCTGGAACCTTGTTTCGATTTAACTTAGGTCACAACATATATCTGAACCAGATCACCTAATTTCCATGGTTATAGCCATTTCAGTACTTGTACTAGCAGGCTTCCATTGTGGTAATCAACAACAGCTAACCAGTCATAAGCACAGAGATCAACTTTCAATTTTAGTTGTCACTGATTTTCTCCACCTTCCATAATCAACGATTTAAAAAAAAAGGGAACTCAATCAGGTCAACCTAGAAAACGAGCCAGAGCTGACCAACCACTCCAAAAAAAAAACTCCTGACTCCAAAATACTAAGAACATAGAAATGTACAAGATCAGAAAAGACCACAGTGTTCTAGGAAATGTACCATGCCAATAATTTCCTTCATTTCGCCACTAGATTTTCCTCTGGGTCCTTGCCCAACTCCTCCAACTTATTAGCTGCTGCCAAGTCACACACAATCATGACTTGGAACGACATTGCCCTCTCTTCATGGCGAGTTAAAAATCCTGGAACTCCATCCATAACAGCACTGTGGGTGTACCTACATGATGTGGACTGTAGCAGTTGAGGTGGTGGAGGTGAGCTGCATTCCTTAAGAGCAATTAGTAGGGCCGAATGTCACGGACCTTACTGACTAAACACACATATAAGGAAAAGCTTCATTCTGCACAGTCATCATCACTTGCACCAAATAGTAAAGGTAAACCATCTTTTCATGCATTTGATTTTGAGGCTACCCCCTCTTGTAGAATTAGTGACTCTACTAAGCACATTGGTCTTTGTCTTGACTATCTTTATTGGCTAATACCTGTGCTTTCCTGTTTTTACTGCAAACATTCCCAAACTCTGCAGCCTTTCTTCATAGCTGGGGTGCCTAATCAGATTGCCAACATGCGACAGGGCGGGAGACAAGCAGGAAACTTAACAGGCCAATTAGCCTAGTATCTGTCACAGGGAAAATGCTAGAATCTATTATCAAGCAGTTTAGAACAGGGCACAAAGAAAAGCTTTTTAAAAAAAAAAAAATTTAGAGTACCCAATTTTTTTTTCCAATTAAAGGTCTATTTAGTAAGGCCAATCCACCCATCCTGCACATCTTTTGGGTTGTGGGGGTCAGACTCACGCAGACCGGGGGAGAATGTGCAAACTCTACATGGTCAGTGACCCAGGGCCAGGATCAAACCCGGGTGATCGGGACGTGAGGCAGCAGTGCTAACCACTGCGCCACCACACCACCTAACACGAAGAAAACTTTAATGCAACAGAGTCAACATGGATTTCAGACTAATGTATTAGAGTTCTTTCAAGAAGTAACACTCAACAGGAATAAAGGAGAACATTTAGTTCATGTACATTTAGTGATAAGGTGTCTCAAAAATACAACATCGTGGGCCAAAGGGCCTGTACTGTGCTGTTCTATGTTCTGAGAGCAGATGGCATAGGGCAAGGGTTCCCAAAGAGTTGTCCCCAGAATCTAGGGGTTCTGTGGGAGTCTAGCTGGTAGCCAGTGGCAAGACAGGCACATTTGAAAAATGCTGCAGAGCTGCTTGTTCAATCAGAGGTTGGCTTCTGGAGAAGCCAGCCTCAAAGTGGATGAGTGTGGACAGGATACAGAAAGTGCGGGCTTGAAACAGAACGCGGACCAGGGTGACAGTGCAGGACTCAGAGCGTGCGAGAGAGGGGGAGAGCGTGCGAGAGAGGGGGAGAGCGTGCGAGAGAGGGGGAGAGCGTGCGAGAGTGAGGGAGAGCGTGCGAGAGTGAGGGAGATTGCGAGCGAGAGTGAGGGAGAGCGTGCGAGTGAGTGAGGGAGAGCGTGCGAGTGAGTGAGGGAGAGCGTGCGAGTGAGTGAGGGAGAGCGTGCGAGTGGGTGAGGGAGAGCGTGCGAGTGAGTGAGGGAGAGCGTGCGAGTGAGTGAGGGAGAGCGTGCGAGTGAGTGAGGGAGAGCGTGCGAGTGAGTGAGGGAGAGCGTGCGAGTGAGTGAGGGAGAGCGTGCGAGTGAGTGAGGGAGAGCGTGCGAGTGAGTGAGGGAGAGCGTGCGAGTGAGTGAGGGAGAGCGTGCGAGTGAGTGAGGGAGAGCGTGCGAGTGAGTGAGGGAGAGCGCGCGAAAGGGATGCGAGTGTTGAGTGATCCACTGTTGCTAAACTTACCGGTGACATGAAGATTGGTAGGAGAGCAAGTTTGGAGGATAACACATGGAGTATGCAAAGTGATTATAGATGGGTTAAGTTAGTGGGCAAAAAATTGGCAGATGGAGCATAATATTCAGAAAATGTTAATTTGTCCACTTAGAAAGAAGAATAAAAGAACAGTATGTTTTTTGAAGTGGAGACTGCAGAACTCTGCAAAACATAGCAATCCCACCATGGCAGATGGTGAAATTTGAATTCAATCAAAATCTGGGATTAAAAATCTAATGATGACCATTGTAGATTGTTGGAGATGTCGATTCGTGGATCTATCATCCTTACCTGGTTTGAGAGTCCACAGCAATGTGGTTCACTCTCAACTGACCTCTGAAATGGCCGAGCAAGCCATTCAGTTCATGGGAAATTAGGGATGGGCAATAAATGCTGGCCCAGCCAGCGATGCCCACACCACGAACGAATAAAAAAACATTTAGGTTCTTGGGATGAAGGAGCTATCTGTTGTAGGTGATCTCAAGAGCTTGAGGGAACTTGGCAGGATGCTGAGAATGTGCTCCCCCACTATGTGAAAGACTAAAACTAGGGGGCATATTTTTATATGCAGAGTCAGACAGATTCTTGATTGACAAGGGGGAGTAGGGGGTGGAAAGGAAAGTAGACCTGATCAGCCATGATCTTGTCAATTTTTAATTTAATTTTTAAATTTAGAGTACCCAATTATTTTTTCCAATTAAGGGGCAATTTTGCATGGCCAATCCACCTATCCTGCACATCTTTGGGTTGTGGGGGTGAAACCCACGCAGATACGAGAGAATGTGCAAACGCCACACGGACAGTAACCCAGGGCCAGGATTCGAACCCGGGTCCTCAGCGCCGTCGGCAGGAATGCTAACCACTGTGCCACCGTGCTGCCCTTGATCTTGCCAATTGACAAAGCAGACTCAAGGGCCTACTCTTGCTCCTAATTCTTAAGTTTGGATGTAAAATGAGGGGTTCTAATTACATTATACACATCATTCCTTTACTTTTAAGGACCAGGACATGGGGACCTAAACAGTATGAAGATGAACCTAAACGTTTCAGCAAACAATTTGAATTTTCACACTGAAATTCTTCTCTTTTTTATTTAGCAATTTAAAACCTCACGATTGGTAAATGTTTAATCAGAGGGAAGATAAAAATGATATGACATTGAGATTTTTGACAATTTAGCAAACAAAATCTCAAATCACTCCACCACATCCAAGCCCACCAGCCCCATTCATAAAGCCACCTTAAAGGCTTTTACTCTAGTTTTGGAGGACAAAATATCCTGTCCAAACACACTCCTTTTTCACAGCAACGCTCTCTTCTCCTTCAGCCTTCCCGGTTTATACTGGCAATCTGTTTCTGGAATTCAACTTGACATATCAGTCTGAATTCCTCCTGCCCAAAAGCACAATTCTTAGCTGCTGCCCACCTTCTTCCCCACTTCATTACTACTCAATTCTATAAGCCCTTTGTTTTTTTCCCTCTTGAATTCATGGTCATGCTCTTGCCTAGTAATTTCCACACACAGCCTTTCGTTATTATCCGTTTTCTTCAGCCCATTTAGACCTGCTTCAACCAGGTTCGAGCTATTGCACCATCAATCTCCTCCCAGCACCGCAGGGAGTGCAGCCTCTATGTATTTCAGGCAGGAACACGTGCCCACCTACATTAAATAGAAGGCTAATCCCAGTTATTAGCACAGAGTGAAGCCCAGAGGAAGAGGGACTCCATTAGTGCTACTACAACTAAACTTGGTTAAGTGGGACTAAGAAAGAGGAACAAACCTGACGAGGTTTCCAAATCATTCATACAACTGGCAAGTATAAGAACTTTATAGTTTGACCCAGTAGATCTATCACATTCAGTTTCACATTTCCATTCGGGTGATGTTGTATTGGATCATCTCAAACATACTCCACAACACTACAATCAAGCAGTGCCACCAATTATTTTAGTACAACTAATTTACCAAAAACCTGTCAGCCGATTTTGGGTATGCTGGGCACGGCTATCTCTGATTCAAATAAATGATTGTTGTGCTCCACAGTCTCAAATAGAAGATATTTGGATAGCAGACTTTACCACAACAGGTCCTTGTGCAGATCTCAATTCCTTAATCGTTCACAAACAGCCAACAGCTCACTGAAGACTCAAAGGATATGTTTGTGGAGTCTAAATTATCAGTTGAACACATTTCTTATAGGAACAGAACAAAGTTAAATTACGGTGGTGCAGTGGTTAGCACTGCTGCCTCATGGCACGGAGATCCCAGGTTTGATCCCGGCTCTGTATCATTGTCCGTGTGGAGTTTGCACATTCTCCCCGTGTTTGCGTGAGTTTCGCCCCCACAACTCAAAAGATGTGCAGGGGAGGTGGATTGGCCATGCTAAATTGTCCCTTAATTGGAAAAAATGAATTGGGTACTCTTAAATTTTTATTTTTTTAAAAAAAAACACTAAATGTTCTTGTTAGTTTTAACAAGTACATTCTAATCTGTGAACTTCCCTGCCCAGCAAGAATCATTTGCGGTTGTCACGATGGCAAAATGGATAGTGCTCATCGGTATTACATGTAGAACTGTATGTAAGGGGGAGAGGAATGGGTAATAAAGATCTGCAGCCTCCGTTCTGGTATAATCTTTCCACTCAAATTAATCGGATTCCTCTCCAAAATTCTGCTAGTTAGGAGGCTTATCTACAGTTTTGATAGCAAGCCAGAGAAGTTACAACACTGGACTCCAAACATGCCAATCAGTGGAAGGAGCATCCAATGGACAGAGCTACGCGATCTCTAACCATCAGAACAAAACTCTGCAGTTCTGCCACATTCAGTCCTGAATGTTGATGAACAAACCTGTGGAGACAGCTCCAGGAACATCCCCATACTGAATGATGGGGAAGCCCAGCACAATACTTTCCAGCGAATTTGATTCCTGTTATGCATCAAGAAACAGTTGAAGGCACAGGCTACATCAAAGCTATTGGCCCTGGCAACATCCCAGCTGTCGCACTGAAGACCTATGCTCCAGAGCCAGCCACATTCCTGATCAATCTGTTCCAGTAAAACTACAGCACGAGTATCTACCTGACAATGGGGGGAAATTGCTCAGGTGTGCTGAGTCCACAGAAAAACAGTTTCAATCTGGCCAATATCGGCTCATCGGCAGCAAAGTGATGGAAGATGTCGTCAACAATGGTATCAAGTACCACTTATCCCTTAATAACCTGTTAATTGCTGGCACAGTTTGGGTTCAACTAGAACTACTCAGCTCTCCACTGATTTGAGTCATACTTAGCACAAAGGAAGATGGTTGCGATTGTTGGAGGCCAATCATCTCAGTTCCAAGATACCCTCACAGGAGTTCCTCAGGATAGTGTCCTAGGCCCAACTATCTTCAGCTCCTTTATCAATAACCTTCCCTCAATCAGAAGGTCAGAAATAAAATAAGCTTTATTGTCACAAGTAGGCTTACATTATCACTGCAATGAGGTTACTGTGAAAAGCTCATAGTTGCCACATTCTGGCGCCTGTTCGGGTACACAGAGGAAGAATTCAGAATGTTCAGTTCACCTAACAGCACGTCTTTCTGTGGGAGGAAACCGGAGCACCCAGAGAAAACCCACACAGACACAGAGAGAACGTGCAGACTCCACACAGACAGTGACCCAAGCCGGGAATCGAGCCTATGACTCTGGCACTGTGAAGCAACAGTGCTAACCACGGTGCTACCGTGCGTCCTATGGAGATGTTCCCAAATGATTGCACAATGTTTGTTTCCTCAGACAATGAAACAGTCCATGCCCGAATGCAGCGATACCTGGCCAACATTCAGGCTTGGGCTAATAAGTGGCAAAGAACATTTTTGCCACAAAAATGCCAGGCAATGACCATCTCTAACAAAGAGTGGCAGCATTAAGGGTGGCAAGAGCACAGAGTGTACTCTGGGTGGAGGCTTCAATGTCCATCACAATGATTGGCTCGGTAGTCACATTACAGAATGAATTGGCCGGGTCCTAAAAGATATGGCTGCTAGATTGGGACGGTGTCAGGTGGTGAAGGAGCCAACAAGAGGGAAAAGCATATTTGACCTCATCTTCACCAACGTGCCTGCCACAGATGCATCTGTCCATGACAGTATCAGTAAGAGTGAACACTGCACAGTCCTTGTGGAGACAAAATCCCATTTTCACACCGAGGATACCCTCTATCATGTGTGGCACTATCACCGTGCTAAATGGAATAGATTTTGTACAGATCTAGCACCTCAGGACTAGACATCCCTGAGACTGTGGGCCATCAACAACAGTAGCAACGACTTGATGTATTCAACCTCAATCTGCAACTTCAAGGCCATCATATCTCCCACTCTACTATTACCACCAAGCCAGGGGATCAACTAGTTCAGTGAAGAGTGCAGGAGCAACACCAGGCATACCTAAAAATAATATATTAACTTGATGAAGCTACAAAAGGACTACTTGTGTACCAAACAGGATAAGCAGCAAGGAATAGACAGAACTAAGCGATCTCACAACCAATGAATCAGAGCTACATTCTGCAGTCCTGCCACATCCAGCCATGAATGGTGGTGGACAATTAAACAAATCACAGGAGGAAGAGGCTCCACAAATACCCCATCCTCAATGATGGAGGAGCCCAGCACATTTGCAAAAGACAAGGCTAAGGCATTCGCAACAATCTCAGCTAGAAGTGCGGCGTGGATGATCCATCTCAGTCTCCTATTAAGGTCCCCAGCCCTCAGTCTTCAGCCAATTAGATTCACTCCATGTGATATCAGGAAACTGCTGAAGACTACCGACACTGCAAAGGGTATGTATGGGCCCTGACAATATCCCAGCAATTGTACTGAGGACCTCTGTTCTAGAACTTGCCGCACCCCTAGCCAAGCTGTTCCAGTACAGCTACAACACTGGCATCTCGTGAGCAAATGTAGAAAATTGCCCAGTGAGGTCCTATACACCAGAAACTAGGCAAATCCAAACCAGCCAATTACCGCCCGATCAGCCTACTCTCAGTCATCAGTAAAGTGATGGAAGGGTCATTAGCAGTGATATCAAGTGGCACTTACTCAGCAGTAACCTGCTCACAATGGGTTCCACCAGGGTCACTCAGCCCTTGACCTCATTTGCAGCCTCAGTTCAAGTGTGGACAAAAGAGCTGAACTGCAGAGGTGAGGTGAGAATGACTACCGCTGACATCAAGGCAGCATTTGATGGAGTATGGTATGAAGGAGCCTTGGCAAAACTGGTATAAATGGGAATCAGGGGGAAAACTCTCCACGGGTTGGAGTCGTACCTGGGACAAAGGAAGATGGTTTTGGTGGCTGGAGGTCAATCATCTCAGCTCCAGGACTTCACTGCAGTATTCCTCAGGGTAGTGTCCAACAGGGGCATCACTGTGGGACAGTGGTTAGCACTGATGCTCACAGCGCCGAGGACCCGGGTTCGATCTCGGTCCTGGATCACTGTCTATGTGGAGTTTGCACATTCTCCCCGTATCTGTGTGGGTCTCACCCCCACAACCCAAAAAGATGTGCAGGGTAGGTCAATTGGCCTCGCTAAATTTTCCCTTAATTGGAAAAAAAAGAATTGGGTACTCTAAATTTTTTTTAAAAGATAGTGTCCTAAGCCCAGCCATCTTCAGCTGGTTGATTAATGATCTTTCCTCCATTATAAGTTCAGAAGTGGGGATGTTCATTGATGACTGCACAATGTTCAGCATCTTTTGCGACTTGTTAGATACTGAAACAGTCCATGTCCAAATGCAACAAGACCTGGACAACATCCAGAATTGGGCTGACAAGTGGCAAGCTATATTCGCGGCAAACAAGTGCCAGGCAATGACCATCTCCAACAAGAAAGTATCTAACCATTGCTTCTTGAAGTTCAAAGGTATTACATTGCTGAATCCCTCACTGTCAACATCTTGGTGGTTAACATTGACCAGAAATTTAACTGGACTAGCCATACAAATACTGTGACTACCAGAGCAGATTAAAGGCTAAGGATTCTGTGATGGGTAACTCACCTCCTGACTCTCTAAAGCCTGCCCACCATCTAAAGCTTGTCCACCATCTACAAGGCACAAGTCAGGAGTGTAATGGAATACTCTCCACTTGCCTGGATCAGTGCAGCTCCAACAACACTCAAGATCCTCAACATGATCCAGGATAAAGCAGCCGCTTGATTACTGACATTCCATAAACATGCAATCCCTCCACCACTGATTAACATTGGCCGTGTGCATCATCTACAAGATGCATTGTGGGAACACATCAAGGTTCCTTTTACAGCACCTTCCAAACCCATGTCCATTACCATCGAGGATGACAAAGAAAGCAGATACCTCAGAACACCCCCACCCGTAGGTTCCCCTCCATGTCAGTAACCATGCTGACTTGGAAATATATCACAGTTCCATCACCGTCACTGGGATAAAATCCTGGAATCCCCTCCTTAACAGCACTGTGCGTGTCCCAACACCTCAAGAAATGGAGCGGTTCAAGAAGGCTGCTCACCATCATCTTTGCAAGGACAAGTAGGGACAGGGAAAAGTTGCTGGCCTAGCCAGTGACACCCACATCCCGTAAATGAATGAAAAAGAAAAGGAGCTTTTCTTTTATGCAGATCTTTTATTTTATATAATTGGGTTGGACTGTGGAATACCCTGCCTGAGAAGGTGGTGGGGGCAGATTGAATCGCGACTTTCAAAAGGAAATTGAAGATTGAACTGAAGAGAAACAAAAAATGGAAAGACTATAAGGAAAGGGAGTGGGACTGGCAGAGTTCATCTTAGAGAGAGCTGGAGTGGACACAATGGGCCAAATGGCCTCTTTCCGTGCTGTAGCTTTTCTATGATTTCATGACTTGATGCCATCCAATTTTGTGAATAATACATGGGTGGTCTACAGAAATCTCACAATAGCACATTTTCTTTCTGTCACACATAACACCCTGTACCACACTTCAAAGAAAATTACGAACAAACAGTCCGATATAAAATACTAAAGCCAAGATGGTGGCAGCCTTTCTGTTTATTCATTCAAGGGATGTGAGCTTCGCTGGCTAGGCCATTCCCAATTGCCCGAGGGAAGGTGGTGGTGAGCTGCCTTCTTGAACTACTGGTTCAAGGTGGTGCATCATTTGGCCCTTCGTGCCTGCTTCTCCATTCAATATGATCACGGCTAATCCTCTATCTCAACGTCAGACTCCTGCATCATCCCCACGCCCCTTTAAAGGCTAGAAATCAATCTATTTCCTTTTTAAATATATTCAGTGACATGTCCTCCACAGCCCTGTGTGGTGGAGAATTCCACAGGTTTACCATGCTCCGAATGAACTTCCTCCTAATCTCAGTCTTAAGTGGGCCATGCCTTATCCGGAGAATGGGATCACTTTTTCGACTCCTCAACTAGAGGAAACAACGTCCCTGAATCCATTCGGTTCAGTCCTTTTCATACATTTCAGTGAGATCCCACCTCATTCTTCAAAATTTCAGCGAATACAGTCCTAATTAACCCAATATCTCCTCATATGACAATCCCATGAATCAGTCTGGTGAACCTTCACTGTATTCACTCCATGACTACCATATATTTTCTAAGGTAAGGAAACCAAAACTGCACACAATACTCCAGGTGTGGCCTCACCAAGACCCTGTAGAACTGCAGTAAGACATCCTTGCTCCTGTGTTCAAGCGGTTGAGGGGAAATGGTGGCATAATGGTATTGTCACTGGTCGAGTAAACTAAAATCCCAGAAAAACGCTCTGGAGACCCAGGTTCAAATCCCGCGACTGCAGATCGTGAAATTTGAATTCAATAAAAATCTGGAACTAAAAGTCTAATGATGACCATGAAACCATTGTCCATTGTGTCAAAACCCATCTGGTTCACTAAATGTCCATTAGTGAAGGAAATTTACTATCCTTGCCCGGTCTGGCCTACATGTGACTCCAGACCCACAGTATTATGGTTGACTCTTAGCTACTCCCTCAAGGGCAATTAGGGATGGGCACAGCCTGCGACACCCACATCCCATGAACTAATAAAAAAAAAATCTCATTGCAATGAAGGCCAACATATCATTTGACTTCTTAACTGCTTGCTGAACCTGCATTCTTGCTTTCAGCGATTAGAGTACAATGACACCCCTTGCAAATCAACATTTCCCAATCTGTCACTATTAAATAATACTTTGCCATTCATCTTTGACTACCGAAGTGGATAACTTCACATTTATCCATGTTATATTGCGCTTGCCATGTATTTGTCCACTCACTCAACTGATCTAAATCACCTTGAAGCCTCTTCACATCCTGCTCACCACTCACATTCCCACTAAGTTTTGTATCATCAGCAGACTTTGAAATATTACATTTGATACCCTCATCCAAATCATTAATGTACATTATAAATAGCTTGGGCCCAAACACTGAGACCAAAAACTGGGACCCCACTAGTCACTGCCTGCCAAAAACTGGGACCCCACTAGTCACTGCCTACCAATTCGAAAAAACTAATTTATTCCGACTCACGTCTGCTAACCAATTCTCGATCCATGCCAATATATTACTGTCAATTCCATGTGCCTTGATTTTGCACACTAACCTCTTATGTGGGTCTTCATCAAAATCTTCCTGAAAACCCAAGTACACCACATCCAGTGGTTCACCCTTGCCTATTTCGCAAGTTACATCCTCAAAAAGCTCCAGTATGTTTGTCAAACACAATTTCCCTTTTATAAATCCATGTTGGCTTTGTTTAATCCCATTATTATTTTCTTAGGGGAAGGAGTTCCAGGATTTTGACCCAGTGACAGTAAAGAAAAGGCAATATATTTCCAAGTCAAAATGGTGAAGTGGCTTGGAGGGGAACTTCGAGCTGGTGGCCTTCGATGACGTACTGATGCACTCGACCAGTGTTAATACCACAGCCCCTTAATTGACATAGAATCCTAGTGTTTATTCAAAAGCCTTGTAAGAAGCATACAACAATATTTTACATGCTATCCTGTCCTTACAGCACAACACAGTTTCTAACTTGAGTGCAAATAGCAGTACAGCAAATTTCATGATATCCTTTAAAAGGCTACATTTACCTTCTCAGGGCTCTACTATCACAAATAGTTTACAGCCTCTTAAAAATGGACCAGCTTGTACAGCTGGATACCTCCAGATAAGGAATTTTGTATGAGAGCCTTGCCAAAATTCCCTGTGGCACCACCGGCGTCTCTGATGGAGACGATCATTTCATTTCATTGGTGGGTATATTGTGTTGAAGGATTCTGACCCTGGGGATGAGGCCAAGGACAAATGGCAGAGGGAGTTGGGGCCTATAGTGGATGAGGTGTGGAGTGAGGCCCCTCATAGGGAGAACTCCATGTCTTCACATTGGTCTTAAGGTGATGCTTAGGGCACACCGGAACAAAGCTAAGATTGAGTGGCTTCTTTCCAGGGGTAGAGGACATGTGTAAACGGTGTTCTGAGGGTCTGAACAACCAAGCACACAGGTTTTGGTCTTGTCCCAGACTGGGAAGCTTTTGGTCTCCTCCTTAACACCATGTCAGTAATTCTGAAAATTGATCTGGAACCCTGTCTTTTGGTGGCCATTTTTGGGGTGTTGACTCACCGGGGCTGCAGACGAAAGTGAAGGCAGATGTCCTTGCCTTCACCTCGCTGGCTAACCAGAGGCGAGTGCTGGGGTAGTCTCCTAGTCCGCCCAGTGCTTCGGTACGGTTGGGAGACCTAATGAAATTCTTGTAGATATCCCTGCAGATTGCAATCAAATAGAAATCGCTGAACTGATCAAATAGAACTGCAATCAAATGCTTGGAAAAAGTTGCAACTTATCGAATGAAGCGTAACTGGATTTTTAAAGGGATGTTGGGTTAATAATTATGCTGGAAAATCTTCTCGGAACCTGAAAAATTTATCTGTGGAATGTCAATTTTCTCGATGATGATAGATACCACCTTTTTAATCAAAAGGTTGTCTGATATTTTGGTTTCTGCTTTAATCCCATTTGTATGTCCCAATCATTCATCTCCCTAAAATGTAATTCAAAGCTAAGGATAATCCAAAGTCAAAAAGTGTGCGGGTTAGGTGGATTGGACATGCTAAATTGCCCCTTAGTGTCCAAAGGTGGGTTGGGGTTATGGGGATAGGGCCTAGGTAGGGTGGTCTTTTGACAGATCAGTCCAGACTCGATGAGCCGAATGGCCCCCTTCTGCATTGTAGGGATTCTATGATTCTACGATAATTAGTGCATTTTACTTCCTGGAACAAACAATAATGGGCCTGAACAGATTATATCTAATAAACCTGAATCTTTTGCTTAGAAACTTGCAGCATATTCATAAGAAAGCCATTCACCCAATTATGTCTGTGCCCTGCATCTTATTTGAGCACCCAAGACTATTTCCACTGCCCTGTTCTCCATAAGTCCACACAAGAAATCAGTGAATAGCCTGTAGCACAAACACTGGCAGAAATATTCGGTCCTCATTCACGGCTGGGATTTTCCGGTGCCACTGAAAGTGAATGGAGTGTTGGCTGGAACGCCAAATTTTCCATTTTCACTCGCAAAGGCTCCCACCACAGACAAGACCGAAAATCCAGCCCACTGATTGGCTAGACTTCAATTTTCTTTTGCAAAACTTGGAATTGCTGGAATTACAGAAGAAAGATTTAATTTCTGCTAAAAACAAACTTGTAAAGGTCCCATTTTAAAACGTGAGCAAAACCAGTGAGTAAGCTGCGTGTATATTATAGAACGATAAAGTCAGCCAGTAACTTCAGAAGGTCAGTGACTAGATCAGTCCTAAACAGACCCTGCTGCTAACCCAGCATTATTCTTTACAACGAGCATGGCATAATATTATACATTTGCAGATTTACAGAACGAATTACGGATCATGTGGTCTTCTTTCATTTGTCACACAACCATCTTAGTAACACGCTAATTTATTGGTACACAATATCATCCAAGGGGGCCTGTTTTTATTAAAATATCCTAACCGTTTGGCAAAGTATTTAATTCTTGGGCCAGTAATCTGGGTGTCTACACTGCAAAACGTAAGCATGTGACCGAACAGAAGCTTCAAAGTTTGAGAGCCCCATAGGCATCTGTGTATCAGATGTGGTTGGAAGCATGCAAGCAATGCTGCACTCCACAGCTATATTGAAATCCTATAAATGGTTTGTGCTCAGCCACAAATAACCCAAGCCAGTGATATAACACCACATCAGCACACAGTCATGTTAGCGAAAAATCAACTACACGCTTAACACAAACATCATTTCAATACCAGACTCAGTTAGAGCTATCTATGCAATCTGTAACCTGGCAGTAATTCATCGAGTACAAGTCCACAATGTACAAACTAATTGGCATCAGATGGGTACACAGAGTTTTTAAAAAAAGATTATTGGTCAGATTTGGACGGAGACTCCTTAAATTTGTGCCACTAGCAACCTTTTAAAAAAAAAACCCACAATGTCATACACTGGAAATACTGCTCAGACAAATATTGAAATTTATTATTTCATAACTAGTCATTGATTTTTAAACTGTTACTCTTGATCTATGAGCTTTCTGAATAAATGCTTTCAAGTGTGATAATAAACTACAGAAATCTTCTGATGTAGTCCAACAGAAACTGAACCCAGTTATAAATAATCCAGATCATGTACGACTGACTGTTCATACCTCCTACTCTAAATTAGCAACACTACCAACTGATAACGGTGGTGGAAATTGCTTTGCACATCACATTCATCACCAGAATAGAATACCCCAGTGCAATTCAATCTCATATTCCTAAATGTGAACCATCATTCTAAGCTTTCTAAAGTCTAATAATTTTTGCTAACAATTTGAAATTGTCTAATGATTTGAAATCGTCTACTGATTTGTCCATCCAGCAAAGTGTAATTTTGCCCGAAAGACAAATGGTTTCCATCCAATTAAACATCACAACATAAGTCAACATGAATCAAAATAAATGTACATTCCAGCCTCAGACACTGGACAAGTCACATTTAGAAATGGTTTCCAATAAGCTCCCAAACATGCCACCAATTCAGAAATGTGAAGGTGCATCATAGAAGTATTACAAATGCCAAGCAAATCTTGCAATTTACTTCCTGCCTTGCTCATCTTAGCTTTTACCCCAACCAAGGTTTTTACTGGGATATGTGATGATGAGTACCATCAGCTGCTAACTCATCAACTAGCTATTTTCTGTAAACAAACATCACTATGAGCAGCGTCTTAACACAGGGGGTCAGGAAGGAGACAGCAAAAGAAGGGGTGGGGGAGTGAAGCGAATGAGGGAAGAGGGCTAGGGAAGGGAGGAGGAGGAGTGTGAGGGAGGGTATGAGACCGGGCGGGCGATCGAGCGAGTGTGAGAGCGTATGTGTGCGAGGGCAAGAGCTCGCACATGGGCGAGGGCTTGAGAGTGCGAGGACAAGAGGGGGCGACAGGCAGGAAGGGAAGATTAATAAAGAGGGAAAAATTGAGAGTACAAAAATTAGCTGGAAATAAAAATACATAAGAGTTTCTCTTGACATTTAAGAACATTAATGAACATGGTCGTACAGAAAGCGAGTCTGCAGAAATGATAATGGGAAAGTAAGGAGATAGCAGTTGAAGTTAACAGTCATTCTGTATCAGTCTGGGTACAAGCAACATCCCAGAACTGGCTATAAATCAGAAAATGGAACGGAATGAGGAACTCAGGAAAATTACAATCACCAGAGAAGTGATCTTGAGTAAATTGTTGAACTGGCGGGCTGACAAGTCCCTGGATCCTGATGAACTTACATCCTAGGGTCTTATGGGAAGTTGCTAGTGAGGTAGTTGATGTGATGCTTAAAATTTTCCAAAATTCGGGGAAGATTACATTAGATTAGAAAATAGCAAATGTAACTTCTTTATTCAAAATGGAGTGGAAACAGAAAGCAGGAAATTACGGGCCAGTTAGCTCAACTGGGAATTTGTTAGAAATTATTATTAAGACAGCTATAGCAGGGCATTTGAATAGGTTCAAAATATAAACGTTGCCCTGGTGTCAGAGGACCTAGCCTGCTTTCCCTTTTGAGAGCTGACTGGTGGTGATTTAACATGTGGATCAATGCACCTCAGATGAGGGACAAGGTTGAGAAGGCGGGCCTTCATGAATAACCTCAGCTGGTACGGGAATTGAACCCGCTTTGTTGGCATTGCTCCGCATCACAAAACAGCCGTCCAGCCAACTTAGCTAACCGACCCCCATAGATTTAAGATAATCAGGCAGAATCAACATGGCTCATGTTCAAACAACTTATTGGGGTTCTTCGAGGAAGTAATAGGTGCTGTGGATAAAGGGAGACCAGCAAAAGTACTATACTTAGATTTCCAGAAGGCATTTGATCAGAGAAATTGCTAAAAATAAAAACTGATGGTGTGGGCAGTAATATATTGGCATGGATAGAAGATTGGCTGGCTTACAGGAAACAGAAAGTATGAATAAGTGATGAGTGGTGAGCCACAGAGATCAGTGCTAGGTCCTCAATTTATGGAAATCATTTGGTTGAAGCTATTAGGTATGGGTGCCAAAATATATAGATAGGTTTAGCGAGTGGGAAAAGATCTGGCACATGGAGTATAATATGGGAAAGCGTGAAAGTGTCCATTTTGGCAGAAAGATTAAAAAAGCATATTGTCTAAATTTGCATGAATCACAACAGGCTAATATACAGGGAAAGCAAGTAATTAAGAACGTTAGTAGAATGTTATCATTTATTATGACGGAATTGAATACAAAAGTAGGGAGGTTATACAGGGCACTGGTGAGAACGCATCTGGAGTATTGTGTACAGTATTGGTCATCTCATTCGAGGAAGGATACAAATGTTGAAACCAGAGTGGGCGGGCAAAACCAAAGCAGGTAGGCAAAGCCAGAGCGGCAAGGAGCAGGGCGGCAAAGCCAGAGCAGTCGAGGAGCAGGCCGGCAAAACCAGAGTGGGCAAGGGGCGGGGCCCAAAACCAGGGCAGGCAAGGAGCAGGGTGGCAAAGCCAGAGCTGGCGAGGAGCAGGGCGGCAAAGCCAGAGCTGGCGAGGAGCAGGCCGGCAAAACCAGAGTGGGCAAGGGGCGGGGCCCAAAACCAGGGCAGGCAAGGAGCAGGGTGGCAAAGCCAGAGCTGGCGAGGAGCAGGGTGGCAAAGATAGAGCAGGCGAGGAGCGGAGCAGCAAATCTACAGTGGGTGAGGATGAGTGTCCAAAGTCGCAGCGGATGAGGAGCAGGGCGGCAAAGCCAGAGCGAGATCAGGGCCCAAAGCCAGAGTGGGCAAGGAACAGGGCAGCAAAGCCAGAGCGGGAGTGGGGCCCAAAGCCAGAGCGAGTGAGGAGCTGGGTGGCATAGTCAGAGCGGGTGAGAAGCGGGGCCCCATAACCAGAATGCGTAAGGAGTGGGGCCCACAACCAAAGCAGGCAAGGGGAGAAAACAGAGCAGCTGAGGGGAGGCATCAGAGTGCAGAGGAATCCTGAATGCATTCGGTCATGATACAGATGGACACAATCAAGTAGTTTAATTTTCAGCTAGGAGAGTTTTGCAGGGCTGACATTAGTTAACAACACAGAGCGGGGTCAAATCCGGTGGCATCAAAGAACAGAAACACACTATATATTTGTTCCGGTAAACCACAGGTGTGGATTTTCCATCCTATAACATCAACAGTGGACTGGAACTTACAATGTTATAACCTTTCCAAATGTTCTTGTTACACAGCTAATTTGAATTTGCTGTGAAATTGTTTTGGTAATTATATTAAGTAAAGCATAGAGGATATAACGATTTAAAATGCAAATCCATTTCAGAGTTTTATTGGCTGATTACCTTTAGGTGGGAAATATGATTTGCTTTCAGCTTTGTGAGGCCAATCCACCACCAGAGGTCCAAATCGACGAAAGCTAGCTGTGATTTCATCTACAGGAGATATTACACCAGGAATTTATTAAAAGTTAAATATGTCAAAAATACTTCCACAGAATACTGATTGGAGAACAGTGTTAATTGCCAAAAGGAATCCAAACATTTGACATGTTTATTGATCTGAAAGAAATCTTGCATCGGTACCTTCATCAATGTCTGGAGGCAGGCCTCCCACAAAGACTTTTCGCGAGTAACGTTCCACCCTTTCACCATTCTGACAGCGGGTTGGAGAGTTTAAACCTGATGTCAGAGACTGGTCACCATGACCATCATCAAGGAAACCATCTTCAATAGGAAAGAGCGAGGAACGACCTGGAAAACAGTTTACACTTCCATCTAGTGAAAAGGAACCTGAAAATTACTGACATTAGATACGTTGTAAATTCATTCCACATACCAAACTCTGTTTTGTTATCGATTTGATGCAACTCGGCAGAAAGATGCGACTGTTAGAATATATTCATTTAAGTATTTAGTCTCTTTTCATAAAAATAACTTCCAGAATGAGTGCTTTAAAACAATTATTGCATTTTGGTTTTCCAGTATTTGAAAATGGATATTAGTCATGTAAGGCTCATGAGGAGCAAGGCTGAGTGGCCTCTCCATCATTTCCTTCAAAATGTATTTTTCAAAAAATTACGACTGTCGGATCTGAAAAAATACAGAAATAAAATCTAAATTTAGATACAAATTTTTAACTGAAGGATGCAAGAAAGCTATGTATCAACATCCACCCTACAGTAAAGTACTAAAGATTCATTGGAAAATTTAGGATTCGATGGGTCAATTTAACTGAAGTTATTTCATGACTAATACTGCAGACAGTTCAGTAATCATTCAAGGATTATTGCCTTTAAAATAACATTGCCTCGAAGGAAAGAAATAAAGTCTGCACCTTTATTGGCATCAATACACATTACACAAGATTTCTTAATTGCAATTAATCCATGGAATATCACTGAAATCCTTTTAAAAGATACAAACATATAAAGATGATCATTAGATGTACACTAGTGTTATATTTAAATGTTAAACAATGTGGAGTACAGCCAATTGGGATGTGTGTTTGTAAAACTGTTCTGAAGCGATGGAATGAAAGTTACATTCTCTGCTGTTAAACAAGCTATCTGGCATTTAAACCAATAGGGGCACAGATATAAACTATAATCACTTCCACTTCCATAATTCCTTCCTTTTTAACTCCAATAGCTGGATGCAATTTCTGAAGCAATGTTGAAGATTTGCTCCTAAATTTCTTGCATTAACTTGGGAAATATTTTGTAAGAATTAGTGATTAACTGAGTATAGAAAATGTGTTTCTCCAATGTTCTCACTTTACACCATTGCAACTGAAAAGGGCAAATCATAGCAACAAAAAGGTTCACAAGCTGCAGTTGTTACCTTTCCAGAATCTCATTCAATACATGCAAGTTGTGTTCACAAGCGTTTATAAATTAGAGGTTGCTGGCAGCCCGCATCAAACCATACCCCATTCCACTCTGTTCCATGTGACACAGTGAGAAGCCACTTGAGGCATTAAGCCATTCAGCCACACGTAAATGGGGACGGCTGTGAAGTTCCCAGCTGGGCTGTTTCATGGAGCATTTTCATGAATGAAGGATTCCATTTCATCCTGAGAAGGATAACTCCAACCTGAACGTGCAAATCCTCACCACCGCCCATACCAGTAACTTGCCGAGCCATACTAACTAATGAGCATTCAATACAGGAGAGGCTACAGACAGGCGCCTTGCCATCTCAAACCAAATTACTATGTCAAGCAAAACTGGGAGCTGTGGGCTATGGTGGATATTTTGGTGTCTACTCTTACCCCCAAAAATTATTTGCTTTAATTAAATTCTTTATAGGAAGGGAGCAGCAAGGTGGCACAGTTGTTACCACTGCTGCCTCACAGCACTCAGGACCCGGTTTCAATCCCAGCCCCAGGTCACTGTCCGTGTAGAATTTGCACATTCTCCCCGTGTCTCCCCCACAACCCAAAGATGTGCAGGATAGATGGATTTGCCACGCTAAAATGCCCCTTAACTGGAAAAAAGTAATTGTGCATTCAAAATTTTTTTAAAAACAGTTCTTTACAGGAAGTTACATCACTAAATATGCAAGAAATATCTTCACACTGGAATGAACTCGTTAAACTGGACATTCCGAGATGTAGGTCAAGTCTACCACCCTACAAATAAACCTCAAAATATCTTTTTAATAATACAGTTGACTTGAAGGACGTGAGCTAAAACTGTTACACTGCTTGATCATTGAATAAAAGGAATTATATCCTTTTAAAAATCTAGAGTTTCTTGTGATGATTAGCAGACAAAGTCCAAGTATCTTTAAGGGATGTGGGCTTCATTGGCATTTATTGCCCATCCCTAATTGCCCTTAATAAGTTGATGGTGAGCTTCCTTCTTGAATCGCTGGAGTCCATATGGTGCAGGTACACCTACAGTTCTGTAGGGAGGGAGTTCCAGGATTTGGACCCAATGGCTGGGAAGGAACGGCAATATATTTCCAAGTTAGGAAGGTGAATGGCTTGGAGGGGAACTTCCAGTTGGTAGTGTTCCCATGTATCCATTGCCCTTGTCGTTCCAGATGGTAGCGGCCATGGGATTTGAAGGTACTGCTTAAAGAACCTTGGTGAGTTCCTGCAGTGCATCTTGCAGATGGTACACACTGCTGCTACTGTACATCGTTGGTGGAGGGAGTGAATGTTTGTGGATGAGGTGCCAATGAAGTGGGATTTGTTCCGGATGGTGTTGGGCTTCTTTTTTTTTAATAAACAATTTTATTGAGGTAGTTTTTGGCTTTATAAATAGTTACAGACATCATCAGAAAGAAAGCAAAAAAAAGGCAAAAATGTGCAAACATCCATGTACTTTCAATACTTCAATCATAACATATTGCACAAGCCCGCTCCTCTCCCACCGGTACTACCCGCCATATTTTCCCTCCTACTCTACTCTTACACCCCCCCCCGCTGACGCTCACTCTCCCGCAAAGTCAATAAATGGTTGCCACCTCCGGGCGAACCCCTGCACAGATCCCCTCAAGGTGAACTTAATTTTCTCCATACGCAGGAAACTCGACATGTCCGCAAGCCACAGCTCAGTCTTCGGGGGCTTTGAGTCCCTCCACGCCAATAGTATTCGTTGCCGGGCTATCAGGGAAGCAAAGGCCAAAACATCGGCCTCTTTCTCCCCCTGGACCCCCGGACCCCCAAAAATTGCCACCCCTGGACTCATCACCACCCTTGTTTTTAGCACCCGAGACATGACCCCCACAAATCCCTCCCAGTACCCCCTCAGCTTAGGGCATGCCCAAAACATGTGCACGTGGTTCGCTGGTCCTCCCACGCACCTAGCGCATTTGTCCTCTATCCCTAAGAATTTGCTCATCCGAGCCACCGTCATATGGGCCCGGTGAACGACCTTAAATTGAATCAGCCCGAGCCTAGTACATGTGGCGGTCGAATTTACCCTACTCAGGGCCTCTGCCCACAGCCCATCCTCCATTTCCCCGCCTAGCTCCTCCTCCCATTTAAGTTTCAGTTCCTCTGTCTGGGACCCTTCCTCCCTCATGAGCACCTTACAGATACCCGAGACTCTACCCTCCCCTTCTTCCCTCCTGGAGACTATTCTGTCAAGGATCCCCATTGGCGGGAGGCGTGGGAAAGATGGGACCTGTCTACGAACAAAGTCCCGCAACTGTAGGTATCTAAAATAATTTCCCCTTACCAACCCAAATTTCTCCTCCAAGCTCCTCAGACTCGCAAAGCTCCCTTCCAGGAACATATCGCCCACCCTTCCCGCCCCCGCCATACTCGGAACCCCCCATCCATACTCCCGGGAGCAAACCGATGGTTGTCGCAGATTGGCGCCCAGACAGACGCCCCCATCTCCCCCACATGCCTCCTCCACTGGCCCCATATCCGCAGGGTCACCACCACTACCGGGCTGGTGGTGTACTTGGCCGGCGGCAGCGGTAGAGGAGCCGTGACCAGGGCTGCCAAGCTGGAGCCCCTGCACGAAGCCGCCTCCACCCGCTCCCAAATAGACCCCATACCCACCATCCACTTCCTTATCATAGCGATGTTGGCCGCCCAGTAATAATTGATCAGAGGTGTTGGGCTTCTTGACCGTTGTTGGAGCTGCACTCATCCAGGCAAGTGGGGAGTATTCCCTCATTTTTTTTTTTTACATTTTCTTTTTTCTTTTTCATTTTCCAATTCAGGGGAAATTTAGCATGGCCAATCTGCCTCCCTGCACATGTTTGGGTTGTGGGCTAAGACCCACGCAGACATCTCCACATGGACAGTGACCTGGGGCCAGGTCCTTGCCACCGTGAGGCAGCAGTGTTAACGACTGCGATCCCATGCCACCCATTCCACTACCCTCCTGACTTTTACCTTGTAGATTATAGACAGGCTTTGGGGAATCAGGGGGCAAGTTACTCTCCGCAACATTCTCAGCCTTTGACTTGCTCTTGTGACCACAGTTTTTATGGCTTCCCCACAGATTCTTGACACAAAGCAATTTGTCTGTTGAATTCTACAGTGACGTGTAGCTCTTAAAAAGCATTCAAGTTCTGTAAAGATATTTGCACATGTTTAGTAGACTAAATATCGGGTGCGATTTCCCAGGTGCGAGGAGAGGCGGGACACCCTGTTCCCGAGTGCGAGGAGAGGCGGGACACCCTGTTCCCGAGTGCGAGGAGAGGCGGGACACCCTGTTCCCGAGTGCGAGGAGAGGCGGGACACCCTGTTCCCGAGTGCCAGGAGAGGCGGGACACCCTGTTCCCGAGTGCCAGGAGAGGCGGGACACCCTGTTCCCGAGTGCGAGGAGAGGCGGGACACCCTGTTCCCGAGTGCGAGGAGAGGCGGGACACCTTGTTCCCGAGTGCGAGAGAGGTGGGACACCCTGTTCCCGAGTGCGAGGAGAGGCGGGACACCTTGTTCCCGAGTGCGAGAGAGGTGGGACACCCTGTTCCCGAGTGCGAGGAGAGGCGGGACACCCTGTTCCCGAGTGCGAGGAGAGGCGGGACACCTTGTTCCCGAGTGCGAGGAGAGGCGGGACACCCTGTTCCCGAGTGCGAGAGAGGTGGGACACCCTGTTCCCGAGTGCGAGATAGGTGGGACACCCTGTTCCCGAGTGCAAGGAGAGGTGGGACACCCTGTTCCCGAGTGGGTCGTCGGATCAGCAACAGGACCGCCAATGCCGCCTGGGGGGCAGTGGTCGTCGGTTTGGGCAGCATGACCATGAGTACCGTTGTACAATGTTGGAAGACAACCAATGACCTCCACCAAGCCGCAACAGTAAGTTAACAGGCCCCCTGGCATGAGTCCTGCCTACCACCCCCCAACCTCTACTCCCCTACCTCTACCCCCTACCCACCCCCACCAACCTCTACCCATATACCCCCCCCCCAACCTCTACCCATATAACCCCCCCCACCACCACAACCACAAGGCAGCGGTTGGCACTATTCCCTCACAGCATATCACTGTGCTACTTCCCAGCACATCCTGGCACCCACGAGCACAACCCCTCCATGCCCAGAAGTGGTTCCACACACACTACCTCCCATAGAAACCTCGTCCAACCCCCATGCATCAAATGTGCAACTCACAATGCCCCCACTCTGTTCCCCCCCAGTTGAGGTTGGCCCGTAACAGGTGGGAAAAGGCCTTGACAGGCGGCGGGGTTCCGGAAAACAGAGTCCTCACCCTTATGAGGAACGGGCCATGGAGATCGTGAGGTTGGCTGAGGACAGAGTAGTCACCGACAGAGAGGTTGGCCTGCAGAGAGGCGAGCTGAGGATCCACTTCACCCAGGCGACCTATTGTTCATGTCAGCGAGAATGATCTTTCCCTCTCACTGACCACATGTCCATTCTATTGCAGGATCTCCACCTGATGGGTCCGGGCCATTGGCATCGCCGCCGCCATCCAGAGACACACCTCGATGGGCGACATTAGTGGACAGTCTTCTGGGGCACAATCTGGTGATCACCACACAGTTGCTGATGCACATCAGGTGGAGGCAGGAACATCCAAGGGAGGCAGCAGTTGAAGGCCAGCTGGATCCTAGGACTCAGTGGAGTCCCAGTCAGATGCAGAGGCTCTAGGCAAGGTCATCCTGGAGCTGATGAAGACACTAGGGAATGAATGGCAGTGAGACTCTTGGGGGGGGGGGGGGGCTCTGACACTCCAGCGAGTGCATAGCCGATTGAATGAGCCTCAAAGGCTACAGGTGCAGGAGGTGGCGCGGCAATGAGGCCAACACTGCTAAAGTTGCAACTGCAGTGGAAAGCCTGGAACATGAGGTCAGTGTCATAAGTGGTGGAGTCGAAGGCATGGCTCAATCTATGACGACCATGGCTGAGTGCGTCGACGCTGAGCGACGTGTCCCAGAAACAGGTGGACATTGCCAAGGTTCTCCAGAGCATGTCCCAAGTCACTGAGAAGCATCGTGGCAGCACCATGGTGTAGACAATGGGGAGGCACCAGGACTGGGAGAGCCGGATGATGCAGAGGCCTTTGGAGCTCGCACCAGCTGCCCCTCCATCTCATGGGAGACCCTTATGGCCCTACAGGCACCATTTGGGAGGACAGAGAGCTGGAGGCCAACTGGGTGCCTGTCACAAAGCTTCGTCCTATGAGAAGCGGGCAAGGATGAGGGCCACCTCGGCCCTCGTCGCTGCCTGTCCTTGTTCCAGCTGTTCCCTGGCTTCGTCCTCCAACCCCTACTGGTCCGGCTCCTCCTCGTTCTCCTCAGACAAGGCCAGATGTCCCTCTTCCAGGACATCATCCCGCTGCAGTGCAAAGCAGCACCAGAGCGGTCCAGGCATCGGAACCGCAATTTCAGACGTCTGGTGCACCGCTCAATGACAGCACTGGTGGCAGCATAGGCCTCGTCATAATCGGGTCTCAGGCCTCTGCACTGACGTCAGCACTCAACCTCAGCGGGTACCTCTTATCCCCCAAGGAGGAGGATCCTGGGTGATCCTCAAAGACACTGGGGGTCTCCATGTCCCGGGAAGCGGGCACACACAAGTTGAATATTCAGGGAATGGAACCCCTTCCTGTTAATAAAAGGCACTCCCTGATGCCCCAGTGCATGCAAGGCAATATGCATGCCATCTATTATGAAAATGAAATGAAAATCGCTTATTGTCACGAGTAGGCTTCAATGAAGTTACTGTGAAAAGCCCCTAGTCGCCACATTCCGGCGCCTGTCCAGGGAGGCTGGTACGGGAATCGAACCGTGCTGCTGGCCTGCTTGGTCTGCTTTAAAAGCCAGCGATTTAGCTGAGTGAGCTAAACCAGCCCCTGGACCTGGGTTTTCCTGGCAATGGCGGAGAATCCTGCTGCCTGAGCACCGTGATGGGTTTGATCCAGCTCAAAGTTAATATAGTTAGCTGCCCGGGCATACAGGGCACCCGTGACTTCACAGATGCACTTGTGGGCTGTAGCTTGGGAAATGCTGCACATGACCCTGCTCGAGTCCTGGAATGAGACAGTCGAATAAAAGGTTCAAGGCTGTGGTGATATTCACAGCCAACAGGAGCGGGCAGCCCCCACCTCCATGGGGCTGGCAAGTCTGCAAGGATATGGTACAGGTGCCGCAATATCTGCTTGCTGAGGCAGAGCCTCCTGTGGCAAATGCTGTCCATCAACTCATTGAAAGACTAACGACTCTGGTACACCTCGGGACTGGCATCTCTCCCCCCCCCTCCCCCCGATCGCTCCCTGGCTTTGTGGGCAGTTGGTTCGTCAGGGTGTGAGACGGCCCCGATAAATGGGGTGCACGTCCAGCCTGCCGCAATGCTGCCATCTTCGCCAGCGTCTGGCCACCTGGGCTGCCAACAGCACCGCGAGGGTTGCTGCTGGGGGGTCAACAACATCATCCACCTTGGTTGCTGTAAGGAATTGGAGGAGAGAGAGAACAACAATCAGTTAGGGCTTCCACCCTGGGACCCTTATATCCTCTGAGCCTCCACCCACCCTTATGCGTCCTGACTTCTCTCACTGCCATCCACCGAGCAAATTGTAGAGAACCTTACTCTACACACTCACCCGGCCACAGCAGGAGCCCCTGGACTCTATGCTCAGGTACCCTCCCCTGATCCACACACGCACCCTCTGATTGCAGGGATAGCATCAGTGCTGAATCCCAGCCCTTGGGTGTTTGATTGTTGGCTGCTGCCTCTGTGGTGTTGATGACTCCAGGGTTCAGGTAAAGTGTCCAGGCCTCGCAGTTTGATTGGAATACTGGGCATTAACACTCATCTGAGACATGGCACGTTACCCACAAGAATGCACTTGAGAATATTTTGTTTATTAAACAGTCAACAGTAACAAAGATTTGAATTTCAACTATGTAACATTCCACATATCACAGCAACCATTGAACAAAGAATCATCCCCATTCTTTCTTGGTACCAATACAAAGCTATATCAGCTCTTTTGCATAAAAAACTCCTCGCAGGTTCCTCAACAGATCCGGAGAATATGTCTGAGAATGTGTGTATTATATCTGGAACTTTGTTGTAGAAATTATCTGTCCATCAATGTTTTACTCGTTCCACGTATCAGTGCCACTCACCATCCAGGAGCCGCAGCTGTGCAGGCCCTCCACACGGCCCAATCTCACTGGAACCAAATCCTGGCATCCACATATTCCACCAGTGCTCAAGGTGCAGTTGAACATCCTTACTTCCAGCGTGTTCAACCCGCGGTGATGTGAGAATTACATGCAGCACTCACCACACCAACAACAAAAGCATCAACAATCTGCGAAAGCATTTTGTCCAACAGCGTTATCAGGTGGCCCATTCGGATCAATGTCACCAGGTCCCACAGCGTCTTCTTGCCTCAAACCGGATTGCCTTCTGAACCCATATGCCCCCAAGCCCAGTGTTCCAGGACCCAGGTATCTTAGAAAACACTGTCCTTCTTTCCAGCTGCAGAAAAGGAATGAAACTGCAACAGCAGCGTCTAGGCATTTGCAGCCACCAGTAGGAGCAAGCAGCAAACATAACCTGCAGCTGTGAAGTGCTCACGTAACTAACAAGGCCAATTCCTTATTAGCAATAGCCTTCTGTGCAGCCACAGGCTGCTCTCAGCCAAAGAGAGTTCAAGTGACCTTCAGCATATAACCACGCACAGGGTCCTGTCCTGGAAATGTTTGGTAGGACAGACAGGCAGCAGCTATAGTTGCCCCTGTCATGTGTATGCACAAAATTGGAGGATGGCCTTGAGGCCCTGCAGATGGCCCCTCGGGCACCCCCTCCCCTACTCCCAGCCCAGGGGTTACCCCGACATACGGCACCCAGCCCCCTGACCAGGCCCGTCCTCCCAGAGGAAACACCCTCCCCAGAACTGGGACAGCAGCTCCAGTGACCCCAGGTTGCATGTTGGGGGATGGAAATGGCTACTCACCTCCTCGACTCCCCTCTGTAGTCATTGCGCCAGCTTTTCATTTTTAAATAGAAATGCTAACTGCGCCCGCATGACCTCCCGCTGGGGAGCCGGTTAGTTCCCAGGAGGGCGTGAGATTGTGCATCCATCTTGCCGAGGAGATGATGAAGATTGCTCTTAATTGGTGTCAATTGGAGTCTCACCACGTCAGAGCGGAATCCAGAATCCGCCACCGGGAGCGTGTCCGTTAGATTCACGTCTGACATTGATCCAGATTTCGGCTTCTTAAGTGATTTAACCAGCATATCCTGATCTGCACCGGAAGCACTGTTTAAAATCACCCCATACTTTCAGTAAATGAATGGGACTAAAACTGGCAGAGAAAGATTTTCTGATGCAGGAAAGTAATTTGTTTTATTCATCTGACTCGCAGTATTTAAAAATGCGTCTCGGCCGGGCAGCAGTGCTTCTTCAGCAGCTCTCCACCGCAGCATGGGGAAGGATTATTACAGCATCCTGGGCTTGCGGAAGGGAGCTTCGGAGGAAGCGATCAAGAAGGCTTATCGGAAGCAAGCCCTGAAATGGCACCCGGACAAGAACAAATCGGCCAGCGCCGAGGAGAAGTTCAAGGAGGTGGCCGAAGCCTACGAGGTGCTGAGCGATCCCAAGAAGAGGGAGATCTACGACCAGTTTGGGGAAGAAGGGCTCAAAGGCGGAGCTGGCGGTCCGGATGAGCAAGGAGGAACATTCCGCTACACTTTCCATGGAGACCCCCATGCCACCTTTGCAACATTCTTTGGGGGTGCCAACCCCTTTGAGATGTTCTTTGGAAGGAGGATGGCAAACGGCCATCAGGAAGAGGGCATGGACGTGGACTCTGACCCCTTTGCCCAGTTTGGAGGCTTCAGCATGAACGGTTTCCCCAGGGAAAGGCACGGAGGAGGGATGATGGGGCAGATGCGGCGCAGGCAAGACCCCCCCATCATCCACGACCTCCGAGTGTCCCTGGAGGAGGTCTACAACGGCTCCACCAAGAGGATGAAGATCTCCAGGAAGCGGCTGAATCCTGATGGTAGGACCGTCAGGACAGAGGACAAGATACTTACCATTGAAATTAAAAAGGGCTGGAAAGAAGGGACCAAAATCACTTTCCCCAAAGAAGGGGACGAAACGCCCAACACTATTCCAGCTGATGTGGTTTTTGTGCTGAAGGACAAGCCTCATTCCCACTTTAAGAGGGACGGATCAAATATTGTCTACCATGCCCGTGTCAGCTTAAGAGAGGCTTTATGCGGTTGTGCTATTCATGTACCATCCATGGAAGGCAGGTCAATCCCATTAACAACCCAGGACGTGGTCAAACCAGGAGCAAGGAAGAGAATAAGTGGCAAAGGATTGCCATTCCCAAAAAACCCGGATCGCCGAGGCGACCTAATCGTGGAATTTGAAGTCATTTTCCCAGACTTTATAGCCACATCGTCCAAGGAAGTGCTGAAGCGACATTTACCCATGTCATAAATATGAGGACTGGATTCTTTCACCGGAAATATCAAACTGCTGTACATAGTGAAGTAATAACTGCTTTGCGGTATATTGCTTGGGTCATGTGAGTGTTCTGGTATGAAGCATCAATGCATGTTTTGGGAAGTGTCTCAAACAGCAATAAACTTTTGTCGTGATTCTTAAAACAGAGGCTGGAGCTTTTTAACCGTATCCTGTCCTGGGTGGCTATCGAGTTTTTGAACTTTTTGTTTTTTATTTTAGCCAATTTGTTTTTGTTGTAAATATAAATGCTGCCAGTATTTAAAAATGCAGTACTCGAGGGTCATCAACTAAATAACTTGTTCCAAATAAACTATAGGCCACTTAAAGGAGAAAAGAGTTGCATTTATATAGCACTTTCATGGCCAGATATCTCAAAGCATTTTATAGCTAAAGTAGTACTTTTTGAATTGCAGCCATTATCGTTACGTAGGAAACAAGGCAGCCAATTTACACACAGCAAGCCCCCACAAACAGCAATGTGATAACCATCAGCTAATCTGTTTTGGTGCTGTTGATTGAGATGTTAATATTGGTCAGCTCACTGCAGGTAGCTCACCTGCTATTCTTCCCAATGGTGCCATAGGATCGTTTCCACCCACCCAGGCAGGCAGATGGGACCAGACATTAAGATCTCATCCCAACAATGGCATTTCCAACAGTGCAGCACTCCCTTGATATGACACTGAAGTGTTAGCCTTGGTTTTTTTACTCAAGTACATAGAGTGGGACCTCAACACGGAACCTTCTGACTCCGAGACAAGAGCGCCAGCAATTGAGCCTTGGCTGGCACCCTGACGGAAAAGAGCAGACATATGTAAACTAGAACAGGGACAAAAAGTGCCCCAATAGCTGATCTTTAAGAGGTGGTGACCATGGTGACTGAAGTGCATGTCACAGACTATCAGCCCATAAGGCTGAACGTGATCCAAAGGAAAAATAAAGCAAGGGGAATTACTTAGGAAACTTTTTTTTAAACCCTCCCGAAAACAGTAAAGTAAAACATTCTTTTCAAGGTCTCCCTTTGCCACTCGGTGTCCAGATGGCAAGGCAAATAAAACCTCAAGTAGCCTCGGGTGATTCTACCACAGATTCTTGTTTGTCCTCTGTGGGGAAACACCTGGTTTACACTCAAGAGCCTCTCTTCGGATACCATGGCCAGATTTTAAAATAACAGCGTTAGGAAACAAAAACAAATCCATTTACTTCAAATAAATAAAATACCAAGCTCCAAGGAAATATCAAAAGTGCGCTTCCATGGTATTCCATTGATTAAGAATTATTATTTCTTCAGCCATAATTAAAAACAGACCATTTTATTCCATGATTTCACAGATTTAAAAAGAAATACAACAAATCTGGTCAAGATTTATATTAAAAAAAACAAAGTAACAAACTGCAAGCTACTAATTTAGAACAATTTGATGCTTTCTTCAATTTTGGGGATAATCACAAAATGGCAGAAAAATCTTGCCCAAAGATTTATACTAGCAACTGAAAACTGTTAATTATTCCAGTACAACATTGAAATATTCGACAAGCAAACACTGAGTATTAAAAATGTATTTACCTCTTCGTCGGCCAAATGTCCTTGCTGCATGTAAACAGAGAAAATAGTGGGTAGGCCTGTAACCTTCTATTAAAAACTGCATATGATAGGCATTCATGATTCAGATGACATGGGTTCAGTTCATTTGTCTAAACTTCGCCAGTGCACCTACTGAGTTAAGTTTTAGAAGTGAAGTGTTCGGCTACCAGGCAGAAAATTTATTTATAAAATTAGTTTTACCCAGTCCTCCCCAGCAAACCATTCTTTGGGAAGCCTTTCCCTTCACTTCACACCTCCACTACACTTATTCTGAAATGCAGTCAACAAATTTCAACTGAACTGTGCTATCTAGCACGAGACTCCCGGCAGTGGAGTGGATGAATTGGACTTCAATTTTTCCCCAGGAGAAAATCACTTGTTTCCACCCATGCTTCTCCCAGATTGTCTATACGAGGCTCAAAGCGACTAAATGCAGACAGTCCAGCAGAAAGGCTTGTCCTAAGCATTTCATGTGGGTGTGCCACTAACATGTCAAATAGAAAAACTACATTTTAAAACAGCTGGATTTATTTGGAAAATGGACAGTTTTGCCTTGCTACCACTGCTGGATGCAAGATATAGAATGAAAGTGAATATTGATCAAAGTTGTTCTGTAAACGCAATTTGTGTTTTTCGCAGAAGGATCCGGTTGCCACAGAATTGAGAGTATAAAAAAATAAATGCAACTAGTTCCATCGTCAAAAATACACCACAGATAAATGCTTTTCCAAAAACAAGTATATTAAAGGTTAGCTGTGATATCACATATAATACAATCACATCTAGCAATAGCTTAGATTCTACCATGTTTGTTTGCTTGCAGATTGGCAAGGCAGGTAACTTTAGAAAATAAGTGATTACGGTTATTTCCTGTGAAATGAACCACATCACATGTCAACAGAAACTGCAGGAAGAAACACATTCTAGCTAATTTGTAATCTGAAAACACACCCACATTAAATATTAATGGGGACTAATGCAGACGCCTGAGCTCAATGCTAGAAACTGCTTTTCCTAAAAAAGGAGCTGTGAAGGTAGTTTTCATTTTGTGAATGTTGTTGTCAAACCATTAATGCATTCTAGAAAACATTACCTACACTGCAAGAGTTTCAACTACTAGAAAGGGTGTTAATTTACAGAGAAAGGAACTGTAAGCCTGCATAATTCATCAGGGAAACAGATGAGCAATTTACAAAATGAGAACCTTGCAACACTTGATTTCACTTGTATGCAAGTGTAATCCATCACAATAATACTAATTAGTTAATTAATCAAACATAAGTCCCGGTTAAAGAAACAGTAAACTAATGCACTTTTACCTCATTTCAATCATCAAATGTGCAGTGCATAAGTAAATTTACAGATTATGAAATATTTGAAATGAAATTATAGACCTATAATTCTGAAAGTAATGACTCAAATAGCAATGCTGTACAGAAACTGTTAATGTGCAGGATCCCAAAACCTATTTTCTCTCGTAGGCTTCTGTATTGCTCCAAGTGGATCTAAATTAAACCCCTCATTCATTAGATTGGACTTCAACGAGCTATGAACTTAGTCTTGACTTAGTTCCCGTACTTAACCTGAAAACAGAATTGCTTCTTGCCAATAAATTGTTTTATCGGTTTGAACAGCTGCTATAATAAATGGATACAGGTGCATTAGACAACTGGAGACCAATTATGAAGATGACGAAAACGGAAAGAGTATTTTCCTAGCTGAAATACAAAGATGATCAGTAAACATAAAAAGGAAAGCAAAGACTGCAACTCAAATGCAGTATGGATTTCTGTCCAAGTAGTTCCAGTGTTTTAAAAAGTTTAATTTTCTCTATGGAGAATGAATCAATGAATATGTGTATGATAATTGTACAGGTCACAAATATAATTGGGAAAGAGAGGAGGGAAAAGCATACTCGAGGTTGTCTTCATTCAGAAAACTGGATACATACTCTAATTGTGTGATAGATTTCAATCAGACAACAGAAGCCACTTTTGGTGCTTCTCAATTTTTTAAAAAGCTGGTTTCTCCTTCACCACCTAGGTGTTAATAGTGTAATGGAGCAGAGCTCTTGTTGAAAGCTCTGACACAACTTCATTAATATAATGGATGGAAAACCCGGAGTACATTTGTGCCCATATTTGTGCTAGAGCTTGTATTGATACGCCGAAGTGCAGAACTGTATCTGAATTTTAATACTGCAAAATTTGGGCATTAGCTTTTAGAGAAATTATGAATTAATTCCTTTTTTTAAATAAATTTAGAGTACCCAATTATTTTTTTTCAATGAAGGGGCAATTTAGTGTGGCCAATCCACCTACCCTGCATATCTTTGGGTTGTGGGGGTAAGACCCACGCAGAAAAGGGGAGAATGTGCAAACTGCACATGGAGTGTGACCCGGAACCGGGATTGAACCTGGGTCGTCGGCGCAGTGAGGCAGCAGTGCTAACCACTGCATTACCGTGCCGCCCAAATTCATTCCTTTTAATAAGGGGAATAGGATAAGTAACCTCGATCTGCATTCACTACTCCACGATTCCTTGCTCATTCATGTCAGTGAGCAAAAAAGGTGAAAACTTGTGATGTTGCTTTCATACAGTCAAAGAAAAATTGACGCATGGAGTTGAAATTTTGATGGCCCCTTAATTAACCTTGGAGAACAAAATCCAAAAAAAGTACAGCTGAATACAAGTTAATGTTTGAGAAATGAAAATAAGCAATAAATGTGCACTTAGCGCCACAATCAATGGCAGAAAGTCATTCAAATTTACTGCAGGTTACTGGTCAAAAATAATGATCCAGAACTAAAATTGCCTATTTTTCACCAGTTGGCTGAATTCCACAGATACTGGCCCAAAAGTGCAGGTAATACTAAATATCCAATTATTTTGTTCAATTTCAATTCACACCTTGAACGTTCCTATATCCAGAGACCAAATCATTAAGCCAAACAACATAATCTATTCCATCATTATTCAATGAATCAATTGACAAGAAAGAAATCTTCATTAGGTAAAGATAAACTAAACCTTTTTTTGCAGTGCTTCAATGTGAATGGATCAGAATAACCTTGCAGATGAGATAGCAAATATTAGAAAAAGAACTTGCATTTTGTACTTTTCATGACCGTCTCATGTATCAAAGATCTTTACAGCCAATTAAGTATCAAAGTGACTACACTTCAAAACTAACATGATAATTATGGCGGCCAATTTGCGCACAGTGAACTCCCACAAAAAGTAATGATACTGATCAGATAATGTTGTTATGAACGAGAAATTTTATAAGATGATTATGTTTTGGGGCTGTCTCTTTAAACCAAGGTAAAATGGAAGAATGGAGAGGATATTATGACCTGCTTCAAATTCTGTCCAAGGGGGTGCCCAGGTTGAAACTTACTGGGAGAATGGTGCTATATTGCACACCTGAAAACAAAGGCAAAAGCAACTGGGCTAATTGTGGACAGACTTTCTGTCTCCGAGTCTTTGGGCAGCGAGAGCAAGGTCTCACAGAAAGGCTGCAACTGGTGTGGTCAGCAGAGAGAGAAGGTTGCATGCCCTTGGCAGGAGGGAAGACAGGACAATCGCTGGTGGGCAAAACGCATCCTGTGACAACCTAAAGACTGGAAGATTTGACCAGGTTAGGCTGGGTGGAGATATCGTTGGTATGGGCCTTCCACTGGTAGTCATCCTGGAAATTCTCCGAAAAATTAGGAAAGTGTCCTAATTGAAAACTGGGAGCGACTGTGGACTGCTCCTACAAAAGATTGTAATCCTGTGTAGATCATGTTATAATCGATATGTATGTGGCATGGGGTTATTGGTTGCATTAAAGAATTAACAAGGAGTAGTATAGAGGATGCATTGCATACCTTTAGTTTGGTTTATTGTACACTAAAACTTTCAAAATCTTGTGTCATTCCTTTAAGTTGATCACTTGGAATTATAATGTCATTTTAAACATTCATGGTTTCTACGGGGATCTGTTTTATGTGATGTTGTTGATTGAGGGATAGATATTCGCCAGGACACCAGGCATAACTCCCCAGCTCCTCTTCGAAATAATTCCAGGGACCTTTTACATTCACCTGAGCAAGTGGATGGGGCCTTGATTTAATGTCTCATCTGAAAGACAGCACCTTCTGTGCTACCTCAGCCTTGAATTATGTGCCCAAACCCTGGAGCCTTGCGATTCTCAGGCGAGCGAGTGCTACCAACTTACCCATGTTATCAAACATATTGTACATAAAAATATATTGGTAGTCTTTTAACTTCACTGCACCACACTTTCATAAATGGAATTTGCAACATCTTCATTTGGATTGGTCACAAGGCAGAAAAAACCTCAATGGTCTACTTTATATTTGTAACTGAGCAAACCTGTCAATGGTAAGATGCTACCTCTGGTGTGGGCATTTATATGAAGTAGACAAAAACAGGCTGCATTGATTTGGCATCTTTAACAGAAAAAAAATCTGTGCTTCAGAGAAGAAAATTGTTTTGGGGTAAATTGGGAAAGATGACAGAACTGTGTTTGAACAAGGTTTTTAAAAGTATGGATTGAGGTAAAGAGGCAAAGAGGGTTGGGAAGAGACTCTGAAGTATAGAGTTATGGTGGATGGAAACTTTCCCAACAAAGGTAGAACAGTAGATGAGATGATGCCGATTTAATGGCCAGCTAATACAAGGGTACAAGGCTACTAAATGCTGCAGGAGCAGGGCACAAGAATACCAACTTCCAATTATATCCATTGGCGAGGTAGAAAATCCAGATAGATGACCTAACTCAGGGGTGATGGACTAATGGGGCTTGCAGTATACAGGCATCAGTTTGAATGATTTGGAGTTCAACGAGATTTAGCATTACACCAACAAGAGCACTGGAGAAGCAAGTCTCAAGACAGGATGAAAGCAGATGAGGATTTCAACTGAAGGGTAGGATAAGGTTAGGAGAAGACAATGACACAACAGAAGGAAACTGTATTGGTAGTGGATAGGATATTGGGTTTAACATTCAGCTCAACTCAAACAAATGCTCAAGTTGTACAAATTTTGGGTCAGCTCGAGTGTGCAGCAAAGAAAGGGACAGATCAGGAGCAGTTCTGTAAGGGACTCGTGCAGCTCCCAGCGGAGGATTTAGATACATAGAATTTACAGTGCGGAAGGAGGCCATTCGGCCCATCGAGTCTGCACCGGCTCTTGGAAAGAGCATCCTACCCAAGGTCAACACCTCCATCCTATCCCCATAACCCAGTAATCCCACCCAACACGAAGGACAATTTTGAACACTAAGGGCAATGTAGCATGGCCAATCCACCTAACGTGCACATCTTTGGACTGTGGGAGGAAACCGGAGCACCCGGAGGAAACCCACGCACACACAGGGAGGATGTGCAGACTCCGCACAGACAGTGACCGAAGCTGGAATCGAACCTGGGACCCTGGAGCTGTGAAGCGATTGTGCTATCCACAATGCTACCGTGCTGCCCGGCACGATCAAAAAGTTTTTTTAAACCTGTCCAGATATTGAAAGCAACAGTAGAAATCACATTAAAGTCATTTTCACAATTTCTATTTATGATTCCAACTTATTTATGCAAATATAAATTTATCCATTTCTTTGTTTTCCATTATTGTTGGTATTGAAGTGACAGCATTGCAACGCTCATGTGCCTGGATTTGAAGTGGAAGTTGGAGAGTGTGCTATTTCCTGAATTTGTGTTGGCTGCATGTGACAGGTCCGAGTGGACATGGAAAGAACGTGACGGGACAGTCACATGGCATCATTCACTGTGTAAAATACTGCAGAAAGATAAATGTGTCACAGCTGCAGTCAGATACTATTGGTGATTATGACCAGGGTGGAAACTGGCCGGCTGTGATTTGAACAGAGGAGAAATGGGAGCCCACAGGTTTCATGTGAGAAGTTAGAAACACAAGATTCGAAAAGATTGTTTATTTTTCAGGGCGTTCACTTTTGGATAAAATGGAGGAATAAAGGGATCACATGACCTATACTGGCATGTGCCGACAGCAGGTCTGGATGGCACGAGTTCTAAATATTGACCCAGGTTGTTTTACTGCAAAGAAGGTGCAAGTTATTCATGCCCATAAACAATAGCAGAAGTAGGCTGGGAGCCCCAATTGAAATCGAGGAAATAATGGAGGGGCTGGAGGGCATGCAGTCAGGCAAGGCCCCAGAGCCGGACACATTCTATAAAACGTTTTCGGAGATATTGGGCGGAATTCTCCGCACCTTCAGGGGCTAGGCCGGCGCCGGAGTGGTTTGCGCCCCACTGGCTGGTGTGGAAGGCCTTTGGTGCAACGCCAGTCGGGGCCGAAGGGATTCCGCCAGCCAGCGCGAGTCCGTGCATGTGCAAGAGCGTCAGCAGCTGCTGACGTCATCCCCGCGCATGTGCGGGGTGGGGGGGGGTTCACCTATGCGTCGGCCATCGCGGAGGTAGGCACGGCCGAAGTGTAGGAAAACAGTGCCCCACGGCACAGGCCTGCCCGCAGATCGGTGGGCCCCGATCGCGGGCCAGGCCACCGTGGGGGCACCCCCCTGGGGCTAGAACGCCCCACGCCCCCCCTCCTCCCCCCCGCCCCCCCAGGACCCCGGAGCATGCCCGCGCCGCTAGGTCCCGCCGCTAAGGGACCTAATCTAATCTACGCAGGCAGGACAGGCATGGAACCAGCGGGACTTCAGCCCATCGCGGGTCGGAGTATCGTCGACGGGGGGGCCTCTGGGAGCGGCCGCCGATCGGCGCAGCGCGATTCCTGTTCCCGCTGAATCCCCGGTGCCGGAGAATTCGGCGGCCGATGGGAGCAGGATTCATGCTGACCCACCCTCGGCGATTCTCCGACCCGGCGGGGGGGTCAGAGAATCCCGCCCATTGAGCCCACTGCTGGTGAAGACATTTAAATGAAGCAAGCGAGAAGGGAGTCCTCCCCCAACAATGTCGCAGGGCTCGATTTCATTGATCCTGAAACAGGAGAAGGATCTGGAACAATGCGGGTCACAAAGGCCAATATCTCTACTGAATGTGGACGCCAAACTGATGACTAAGATACTGGCCACAAGGATAGAGGATTGTGTCACGGGGGTGATAGGGGAAGACCAGATGGGATTTGTAAAGGCAACTCATGGCCAATGTTCGAAGGCTTTTAAATGTTATTATCATGCCCTCAGAAGGAGAGGAGATGGAAGTGGTGGTCGCAACGGATGCAGAGAAGGTTTTTGATCGGGTGGAGTGGGATTACCTGTGGGAGGTGCTGGGTTTGGTGAGGGCTTCATTGATTGGGTGCAGTTGCTCCATCAGGCACCAGTAGTTAGTGTGCGTACGAACCGGTTGAGGTTGGGGTATTTTAAACTACACCGAGGGACGAGACAAGGGTGTCCCTTCTCCCTGCTACTGTTTGCTCTGGCCATAGAGCCACTGGCCATGGCGTTAATAGCCTCTAGGAACTGGAAAGGGCTGGTTCAGGGAGAGGGGAAGGGGGAGCACTATGTCTCGCTTGACGTAGATGACCTGCTCTTGTATATTTCAGACCCATTTGAGGTGATGGGGGAAGTTACGCGGATCCTCGGGGAATTTCAGTGTATAAATTGAACATGGGGAAAAACAAGATGTTCGTGACACAGGCAAGAGGACAGGAGAAGAGACCGGGAGAGCTGCCATTTAGAATGGTAGGAAGGAGCTTTCCATATCTGGGAATCCAGGTGGCTCGGAAATGGGGGGCACTGCACAAGTTAAACCTATCCCGGCTCGTACAACAAGTGAAAGAGGACTTTAAGAGATGGGACATGCTCCCGCTATCACTGGCGTGAAAATGACAGTCCTCCCCAGATTTCTGTTTGTATTTTAGTGCCTCCCCATCTTCATCCCGAGGTAAATATGGTTTTTAAAACAGGTAAATATGGTTATTTTGGGCTTTGTGTGGGCAGGTAAAACCCTGCGAGTGTTGCTGGAGCGCAGTCGGGGGGGGGAGGGTGGGTTGGCGCTGCCAAACCTTTGTCATTACTACTGGGCGGCTAACATAGCCATGATTAGGAAGTGGGTAGTGGGGGGGGGGGGGGGGGGGGGGGGGGGGGGGGGGGGTCGGTGTGGGAGCGAATGGAGGCGGCGTCACATAAAGACACAAGTTTGGGAGCACTGATACCGCATCTCTTCCATTCTCGCCGGCCCGATACTCCACAAGTCTGGTGGTGGTGGCGGCTCTGAGAATCTGCGGGCAGTGGAGGAGATATGAGAGTGAAGGGAGCATAGGTTTGGACCCCGATTTATAATAATCATTGGTTTGTAGCGGATGGTGGGTTCCGGATATGGCAAAGGGCAGGAATTAGGAAGATAGGGGATTTATTTATAGACGGGAGCTTCCCCAGCTTGAAAGCCTTGGAGGAAAAATTTGAACAGCCAGCAGGGAATGGGTTTAGGTATCTGCAGGTACAAGACTTCTTGAGAAGGCAGGTTCCGGCCTTCCCGCTGCTGCCACCACGGGGGATATTGGACAGAGTAGTCTCCAGTACATGGGTGGGAGAGTGGAAGGTATCGGATATTTAACTGGAATTTTTGGAAACTCCGGTGGAGGAGCTCAAGGGCAAGTGGGAAGACGAGCTAGTGGGTCTGTGGACAGATGCCCTAAGCAGGGTTAATACAACCTCATCACGTGCCAGGCTTACCAGTTCAAGGCAGTCCACCAGGCACACATGACTAGCCCAGATGAGCAAGGTTTTTGGGGCAGAGAACAGGTGTGCGAGGTGTCCACATGTTTTGGGCATGCCCGAAGCTTAGAGGGTTTTGGCAGGGTTTCCCTAGGGTGATGTCCACGGTACTCAAAACACGGGTCGTGCAGAGTCCAGAGATGGCGATCTTTGGAGTGTCGGAAGAGCCGGGAGTCCGGGGGGAAAGAGGCTGACGTCTTGTCCTTTGCCTCCCTGGTAGCCCGGAGAAGGATCTTATTAATATGGAGGGATCCGAAGCCCCCAAGTGCAGAGACGTGGGATAGTGACATGGCTGGGTTTCTCAGTCTCGAGAAAATAAAGTTCGCCTTAAGAGAGTCAATGTTAAGGTTCACCCGGAGGTGGCAGCCGTTTGTCGACTTTCTCAGGGAAAATTAAAATGTCAGCAGAAGCAGAATGCCAAGGGGGCAGACTGTTGGGGTGTGTGAAGATTGTGATCGGGATGGAAATGTTTACTGTACCATGTTTATGTCGCTGTTAGTGTTATTATTCTAAAAATTGCAAATACCCGAATAAAAATTATTTTAAAAAAAATAGCAGAAGTACCTGCGCTGACGGTGGATAGACTGTTAGTTACCAAGTCCCACAAAAGCCTTAGGAGTGTCAGATTTTGTAAACTGTGTCTACTTCATTTCACAATACAATGGAGTTGGGAGACTAAAGAATAGCTTTTTAAAAAAAAAATTTATTCAAGGTATTTTCAGATAAATAGACAAAATATCAGAAGGACAACAAAACAACTCAATAAACAACCACAAACAGCCTGTCCCCTGATGGCCGCACCACACCACATCGCACCTTCTCATTTTTACCCCCTTACCCCATGGCCCCAACCTTGCTGACCCCTCAATCCTCAAAAAAAAACCAATAAACGGCTTCCACCTCTGGTGAACCCCTCTGTTGACCCTTGAAGAAGGAACTTGACCTTTTCCAGCCTCAGGAATTCTGCCAGGTAACTCACCCACACTCGCTCTCGGCGGCTCCAAACCCTGCCACCCAAGCAAATTCAGTCTCTGGGTTATCAGGGAGACAACGGCCAAAACATCAGCTCCTCTCACCACCTGGACCTCCGGGTTTTCCAACACCCCAAATATCATCACCTCCAGAATCGGAACCACACCCAACACCTCGGAAATCATGTCCGAGAACTCTTGCCAGAACTCCCTCAGTCTAGGACACAGTCAAATCATGTGGACGTGATTCATGCTCCCCCCCCCCCCCCCCCCCCCCAACACCTATTTTCTACCCTGCAAAGAACCTACTCATAAATCGGCACCACATGTGTGTTCTATGCACCACCTTAAACTAGGTGAAGTTTAACTTCACATATGCCGAGGACGTGTTCACCCTTGGCAAGGCCTCTGCCCACCTCTCGGCCCTCAACTCCCCTGCCAGCTCCTCCTCCCATTTGCGAATATCCCCACCAGGGCCCTCTCCCAGTCCTTACAGATATCCAACACTTTCCCCTCCCCTATTTCATCCTTTGCGGAAACTTGCCCTGCAATTCCAGGTGCGGCAGCTCAGGAAAGGATGGCACGTCTTTTCTCACGAAGTTCCGAACCTGCAGATACATAAAGCCATTCCCCCGAGGCAACTCATACACTTCCTCCAGTCCTGCAAATTTGCCCCCTACAAGTCTCCTAAGCGCTCAATCTCCGGCTGCCGCCACCCCCTAAACCTCACATCCAGCCTGCGCAAATCTATGTTTATCGCAGATCGGTGCCCACACTGAGGCACCCTCCAGCCCCAAATGCTGCCTCCACTGCCCCCACACCTATAAGGCCGACACCACCACCACTGAACTCACGGAGTACCTGGCCGGCCAGAATGGTAAAGGCATTAACAACGAAGCCCTCAAACCCGTTCCCAACACGTCGCCGCCTCCACATGGCCCATTTCCTCACCATTGCAATGTTCGCCACCAAGTAATAACTTACCATATTTGGAAACGGCAGCCTCTCCCACTCCCAATAAAGCCTGCCGCACCCGCGGAGTCTTCCCCGCCCACACAAACACAGATCAGCCCATTGACCTTCCTAAAGAATGACTTCCTGGGGATAGAAATTGGCAGGTTGGGAGGTTCTGAAACACAAATAGAAACCTCGGCAGCACCATCACCCACTCCGCCAGCAGCAGCACATCCCACCTCTTAAAATCCCCCTTCATCTGCTCCACCAGTCGAGCCAAGTTCAGTTGATGCAGCCGCGCCCAGCTCCCCGCCACCTGGATACCCAAATACCTGAAACTTGCCGCCACCGCCCTAAACAGCAACTCCCATGTCTCCTTTCTAGTCTCTGGCATTAATCGGGAACACCTCACTCTTTCCATTGTTCAAATTATATCCTGAAAACTGGCTGAAATATACAATAATAGGTTGTCTGGCCTATGCTCGGCACCCTATGCTCGGCACCCCCTACCGCTCAACCCCCCTCCAATCCTTCGACGCCCTAAGCACCATTGCCAATGGCTCGATCGTCAAAGCAAAAAGCAATGAGGAGTGCGGGCACCAAAGTACCCCGAACTCACACACGCGTCGCGACCGGTGCCGTAAATAGCAGCCAGACCTGATCCTCAAACCCCTGATCCTCGCCTATTATCCCCGGCACACAGTCCTCAATCCGCGATGCCAGCACTGTCACCAAAAACTTGGCATTTACATTCATAATGACCCGCCCCCTTCCGGTCAGCCGTCCCACTTTTTGAACCAACCCCCGGCCCACGTCACGCGTGCTTCCATGCCTGCCCTCTGTTTTCTACTGCCATCGATCCCTTCCCAACTACTCCAAATCCTTGTCAGCAACCCTCCCTTCCCTCCTTGCCGCCCTCAACCAATAGACCAACTCTAACTCCACTTCAACACCATCTTCCTCCTGGTAACCCTCCACTTCACCCCCGTTAACTAGCCGGCCAGGTAGCATGGTGTCCCCTACCCAAGGCCTCAAACTTTTCCACCTCCCTCCAGTTCTCTTCACCACCCCCCGATCATCCCAACCCCAAAAAGGGTAACAAAAGGCACCACCCCCGCTAGGACCTGGCCTGGAATATCCACCTGCACCAGCCCGCACGATGCGTGCTTCCATGCCTGCCCTATGTTTTCTACTGCCATCGATTCCTTCCCAACTACTCCAAATCCTTGTCAGCAACAAGGTCCACCTTGTTACTGACAAAGTTGCTTGGTCCACCTTGGCTGATCAAAGGCCCGCTCCCCCTTCAACTTCTCCAGCCTACTATTGCCATGCACACAGCGGCCTCTGCACCTTCAATGTCTACAGGAATCCCAACAATCCTCACATTTTGCCTCCTGGAGAGGTTCTCCAGGTCCTCCACCTTCTCCCTCAGCCTCTTCCTGCAATACTCAACTCCACCACCAACAAGGCCATCTGCTCCTCATGCTCCCTCACTGTCTCCTCCACTTGCTAAATCACCCAGCCCTGGGACTCCAGCCTCTGCTCAACTCATTCAATCCCAGACCTCAGTGGCTCCAGCGTGGGCAGGTCTTCCAGGGTCTCTTTGCTCTGCTGCTGGAACCTGTTATTCAAGAACTCCACCTGCTGGGTAGGCCGCATGCCACCCTCCCCTAACAGTCCCGGTGGCGCACCACCAAAACTCTCCTGCTCCAGCTGCTCTTCCTTTCTCATGGCATTCCTCATCCGCTGATCCATGCACTAGCAACACGAGGAGTATTACCTTCCCTGGGCACTCCTGCATGTTTTGCTCTCAAATCCTTCACCCTTTGGGTGGGAAAATACCGGAAAAATCCACAGCCACCAAATGTACGACCACTCCATGGCTGCCACCAGAAACTCCCAAGTCTAAAGAGTAGCTAATTGGCATTGCTACCACAAGGTAAAAATGAGATACAAGGTCCAGGTAATTCACATTGCCATGGAGATGGGCTTTGAGGGGGGACGAGTAGGCCAATTCTGCTTGAACTACTCCAGACGCAGTCTCACCAAGACCCTATATAATTGCAGTAAGACTTTTTACTTGTATACACCAATGCCTTTGTAACAAAAGCTAACATACTAATGCAAAAATCTAGCTCACAATTCATATGTTTCAGAACATAACTTTCAGTTTCAGGAGATTAAAGTGGTAAATGTAAGATAAATGGAAAATCCCGATTGGGAAAGTGGTAATAATCCTAAACTGAATTAAATTCAAACAAGCCAGCAATTAATTACAATTAAAAGCTACTCTATGTTTATCTTACAGGGTCAGAGGGAGAGGTGTAAACACATCAACAATGAATGACCCATTTCTGGACCTCTGGGTAAAGGCAGTATGTGTATTGTTATCCAAACAAAATAAGCTAATAATTAGCAATACTGGGAAAGGGACATAAAACTCCACTGGAGATAGAAATTATTCATACGGGTTGCAGAATCAAAAGAGTAGCCTTGAAGGTTAAAAAAAATTGTTTGCATTTGTGGTTCAATTTTCCAAAGCTGTCACATTGCCATGGCGATGGTGATTCAGGGTGGAGCCTTGTGTTCTTTGTTTAATTTGTGTGTGCTTACTGACAGAAACAAGCAGCTCAGTTTAAGAACAGACAGAAGCAGTTGAAGGTTTACTTCGGTAAAGACTGCAGCTCACCATATTGAAAATGCCAACAGGTGGTGATTTCAAGCAGATAAAATACTAAATTCATCATTCACCACAGTGATTGCAGGTGGGACTCTTAGTTGGGATTTTGTGGGAGAAAAGCAGCTAGAAGATTGGCTCCACCTTGCAGCTAGTGGAAGAAATCTACAGTGGTCCTCAAGGAGACTTGTGGCAGAATGCAGACAGTAGAGAATTTGCTTGGGAAGCTATGTGAATACAGTTGGATATCTGCTGGAAATCCAAACAAGAAGTTGAGCCACCCACAGTCAGGAGGTCAGGAAAAGAAAAGGTAGAGGATCACATAACCAAACAGCTAATGGAAGGACCCCCATAGAATCTTATCCTGGAGGAACAGCTGGAATATGAAGGTTAAAGAAAACTCCAGATGGCTGTGATATACTTTTTGGGTTAGTCCCAGGAAAAGTGAATTAACCTTCAATATTTCAGAAAGTAAGGTAACTTACTTTCCCTGAAACTGAGTTTATAGTACAAGTCCTTATAAGTGTTATGTTTGTGGTTTTGGTTCTGAGCTAATATCCTTCCTACTATATTTATTTATTCACTTATTTAATTTTAATTATTATTTTTTAAATTTAGAGTACCCAATTATTTTTCCCCAATTAAGGGGCAATTTACCATGGCCAATTCACCTACCCTGAACATCTTATGGTTTGTGGGGGCGAGACCCACCCAAACATGGGGAGAATGTGCAAACCCCACACGGACAGTGACCCAGGGCCAGGATTGAACCAGAGTCCTCAGCGTCATGAGGCAGCAGTGTTAACCACTGTGCCACCATGCTGCCTTGTCCTTACTACTATTTTTACCCCACCCTTTATCATCATGACTACCTACTCCACACATTCCTGTTCCCTCCAAAAGCCAAGCACCCTGGAATATGCAGTTCTCAACTTTGTCCATGTAGCGGGCAACACTGTGGCGCAGTGGTTAGCACAGTTGCCTCACAACGCTGAGGACCCAGGTTCGATCCCCACCTCAGGTCACTGGCTGTGTGGAGTTTGCACATTCTCCCTGTATCTGCGTGGGTCTCACCCCCACAACCCAAGGATGTGCAGGGTAGGGGAATTGGGCACACTAAATTGCCCCTTAATTGGATCAAAAGAATTGGATGCTCTAAAAATTGGCCATGTAATGACTAGTTGGTCAAATCTGGTTATTTCTCTTGTTATCAATTCATTTATTTTGTCAATATTTTGTGCATTCAGATATATGGTGCTTTTGGCTGCAACATTTTCTGATTTGTTCCCGAGGACGCCTTATGAAATGAAATGAAAATGAAAATCGCTTATTGCCACGAGTAGGCTTCAATGAAGTTACTGTGAAAAGCCCCTAGTCACCACATTCCGGCGCCTGTCCGGGGAGGCTGGTACGGGAATCGAACCGTGCTGCTGGCCTGCTTGGTCTGCTTTATAAGCCAGCGATTTAGCCTTGTGAGCTAAACCAGTCATTAAATCAAATACTTTTGTAATCACTTTTATTTCCTGACCACTCTACTCATTTTTACCCAAATCGCTACCATACTGTAAAGCCTCAGAATTTCACCGACTGCTGAAATAATTGTAGGTTTCTTCCAAGTGCTCCAGTTTCCTCCCAGTCTAAACATGTGCAAATTAGGTGGATTGGCCATGCTAAATTGCCACTTAGTTACCAAAGGTGGGGTTGCGGTGCCGTCAGCCTAGGTAAGGTGCTCTTTCAGAGAGTTGGTGCGAACTCGGTGGGCCAAATGGCCTTCTTCTGCACTGCAGGGATTCTGTGATAATTTCCTGAATATTCCCAAACTCCCTTCATTTGTTTGGGCCGGTTACACCAGCCTGGTTTACGGATGCACCAGCACATTGGTCCTAAATGATTTAGGTGGAGCTACGCCAATGAAATAGTTCACGTTTCCCTGTCGCACAGTGTCATGATTGTTGTTCATACGTTCTGCAGATTTTGCCCTCACTCACATATGCAACAAGAACCTGTTGGATAATGACAAAGCCAAAGGTTTCACCAGCACTGCACCAGGAGTCCCACTACCTGCCTGACTCACAGTCAAACCTTTCTGTCCATGATCACTGACCAGACCTATATCACTCTCCAACCCAAGTAGACCAACATAAGACCAGAAGACATAGAAGCAGAATTAGGCCATTCAGCCCATCGAGTCTGCTCTGCCATTCATCATGGCTGACATTTTTCGCATTCCCATTCTCCTACCTTCTCCCCATAACCCCTATCCCCTTATTAATCAAGAACCTATCTATCTTTGTCTTAAAGACACTCAGTGATTTGGCCTCCACAGCCTTCTGCGCCAAAGTGTTCCACAGACTCACCACCCTCTGGCTGAAGAAATTCCTCCTCATCTCTGTTTTAAAGGATCATCTGTTTGGTCTGAGATTGTGTCCTCTGGATCTAGTTTTTCCTACAAATGGAAACATCCTCTCCACGTCCACTCTATCCAGGCCTCGCAGTATTCTGTAAGTTTCAATAAGATTCTCCCTCATCCTTCTACACTCCAACGAGTACAGACCCAGAGTCCTCAACCGTTCGTCGTACGACAAGCTGTTCATTCCAGGGATCATTCTTGTGAACCTCCTCTGGCCCTTTCTAAGACCAGCACATCCTGCCTTAGATACGGGGCCCAAAACAGCTCACAAAACTCCATATGGCGTCTGACCAGAGCCATATACAGCCTCAGACATACATCCCTGGTCTTGTATTCTAGCCCTCTCGACACGAATGTGAACTTTGCATTTGCCTTCCTTTAAAAATTTAAAAATAAATAAATTTAGTGTCCCCAATTTATTTTTCCAATTAAGGGGCAATTTAGCATGGCCAATCCACCTAGCCTGCAATTTTTGGGTTGTTGGGGTGAAACCCACGCAAACACGGGGAGAATGTGCAAAGTCCACAGGGACAGTGACCCAGAGCCGGGGATCAAACCTGGGACCTCGGCGCCATGAGGCAGCAGGGCTAACCCACTGCGCCACTGTGCTGCCCTGCATTTGCCTTCCTAACTGCCGACTGAACCACCACGTTAACCCGAGAATCGTGAACAAGGACTCCCAAGTCCCTTTGTGCTTCTGATTTCCTAAGCATTTATCCATTTAGAAAATAGTCTATGCCTCCATTCCTCCTTCCAAAGTGCATAACCTCACACTTTTCGACATTGTATTTCATTTGCCACTTCATTGTCCACTGTCCTAGCTTGTCCAAATCCTTCTGCAGCTCCCTTGCTTCCTCAATACTACCTGTCCCTCTACAGACCTGTATCATCTGCAAACTTAGTAACAGTGCCTTCAGTTTCTTCTTCCAAATCATTAAAATATATTGTGAAAACTTGTGGTCCCAGCACAGACCCCTGAGGCACACCACCAGTCACTGGCTGCCATCCTGAAAAAGACTCCTTTATCCCCACTGTCTGCCAGTCAGCCAATCCTCCAACCATGCCAGGGTCTTACCCTAAACACCATGGGCTCTCAACTTATTTAACAATTTCCTATTCGGCTCCTTGTCAAAGGCCTTGTGGAAATCAAAATAAATCATGTCCACTGGTTCTCCTTTGTTCAACTTCCTTGTTACCACCTCAAAGAGCTCTAACAGATTTGTCAGACATAACCTCCCTTTGACAAAGCCGTGCTAACTCAGTCCTATTTTATCATGCACTCCCAAGTACGCCGCGATCTCATCTTTAATAATGGACTCTAAAATCTTACCAATAACCAAAGTCAGGCGAACCGGCCTATAATTTCCTGTCTTCTCCTCCCTCCCTTCTTAAACAATGGTGTTACATTAGCCACTTTCCAGTCCTCTGGGACCCTTCCTGCCTCCAGTGATTCCTAAAAGATCACCACCAATGCCTCCACAATCTCCTCAGCTATCTCTTTTAGAACCCTGGGGTGTAGTCCATCCAGTCCAGGTGATTTATTTGCCTTCAGACATAGAACATAGAACAGTACAGCACAGAACAGGCCCTTCGGCCCTCAATGTTGTGCTGAGCCATGATCACCCTACTCAAACCCACGTATCCACCCTATACCCGTAACCCAACAACCCCCCCCTTAACCTTAATTAGGACACTACGGGCAATTTAGCATGGCTAATCCACCTAACCCGCACATCTTTGGACTGTGGGAGGAAACCGGAGCACCCGGAGGAAACCCACGCACACAGGGGGAGGACGTGCAGACTCCACACAGACAGTGACCCAGCCGGGAATCGAACCTGGGACCCTGGAGCTGTGAAGCATTTATGCTAACCACCATGCTACCCTGCTGCCCCATTTGACCTTTGAGTTTCTCCAGAACCTTCTCCTTAGTGATGGCCACTGCACTCACCTCTGCCACCTGATTTTCCTGGAATTCTGGCATCCCACTGGTGTCTTCCATCATGAAGACTGATGCAAAATAACTATTCAGTTTGTCTGCCATTTCTTTATTTCCTATTATTACTTCTCCAGCCACATTTTCCAGTGGTCCAATGTCTATTTTTGCCTCTCTCTTACCTTTTATATATTGAAAAAAACTCTTCCTATCTTCTTTTATATTACTAGCTATGCTGGCACTCATATTTCATCTCCTCCTCCTCCCCCCCCCCCCCCATTGCTTTTTTCGTTGTCCTCTGCTTGCTTTTAAAGGCGTCCCAATCGTCTGGCTTCTCACTAATCCTCGCCACTTTGTATGCTTTTTCTATTGCTTTTATGCTGTCCTTGACTTCCTTCATCAACCGTGGATGTCTTGTAGCAGGTTTCCTCCTCCTTGGGATGAATTTCTGCTGTGCCTCGCGAATTACCCCCCAAAACTCCTGCCATTGCTGTTCCACTATCTTCCCTGCTGGGCTCCTTTTCCGATCAACTGTAGCCAGCTCCTCCGTCATGTCTTTGTAGTTGCCCTTATTCAATTGTTAATACTGTTACCTCTGATTCCAGCTTCTCCCCCTCAAACTGCAGGGTAAATTCTCTCATATTGTGGTCACTGCTTCTGAAGGGTTCCTTCACCTTAAGATCCCTAATCAAGTCTGCCTCATTACACATCACCAAATCCAGAATTGCCTGAACCCTTGTGGGTTCCACCACAAGCTGCTCCCAAAAAACATCTCTTAAACATTCTACAAATTTATTTTCTTGGGATCCACTACCGAGTGGATTTTCCCAGTCAACCCGCATATTGAAGTCCCCCATGATTATTGTGATATTGCCTTTTAAACATGCTTTCTCTATCTCCTGAATTATTTTCTGCCCCACATCCTGACTACTACTAGAGGGCCTGTTCATAACCCCCATCAGGGTCTTTTTATCTTTGTGATTCCTCAACTCTACCCACAGAGATTCTATGCCTTCTGATCCTATATCGCTCCTTGCCATCGATTTAACTTCATTCCTTACTAACAATGCAACCCCACCCCTTTGCCCATCTGCTGCCTTTTTGCTAGGACACATATCCTTGTATATTTAGATCCCAGCCCTGATCCCCTTGCAGCCAAGGCTCTGTGATGCCCACAACATCGTACCGGCCAATTTCAATGTGCCCAACAAGCTCATTTACCTTGTTCCGTATACTGGCCGCATTTAGGTACAACACCCTCAGTCCTGCATTGACCACCTCCCTCTCACACTTGTCACCTCTTTTGCTCTGCCCAAGGGTGATGTGTTCTCTTATTTTTGTTCTCTATTTCCCCTTCAGTTATGACACCTTCAAAGCTAACGCTCTGGTTCCCACCCCCCTGCCATACATTCCCTCTAAATATTTTATTGTACATGATATAATAATTTCTGGGCACAGTAGCTATAAATTGTTTTTGAGTGATATTGTCAAGGGGATAACTTGTGAACAGCTTAAGTAACTACCTACTGGGTTACTTACAGGAAACATTGGGTGCGGCAGCTTCCTATATCAGTGTCCAGCTAAATTCCACCCCTCCCCATTCCCCTAGGCAACAACTGCACCTACAATTCTACGTCAACAACAGAGCTGAAGTTCCTCAACGCGCAGATAATTGCGAGCCTTCACAAACTCTCACATGTTACAGTTGCAGCACATCAGTTACAGTACCATTCCACATTCCATCTAACATTTTGTTTCATTTATTTAATTAAAGTTTATTTATTCAACTTGGCTTATATATTATAGTTTAAGTTAATTACTCTATCGCATTATAGTTAAGATATTAAATATTTACCTGTAACTTAACCCCATCACCCCTCTTTGTGGTGTGATGACACCTCTGTTTTGTCTTCCTCTGCTATACCCTTTTCAGAGAGATTAAGTTCTTGTCATCTAATGTGGTCCTGCAGTTACAGGAGAAATTGACCATGGGGATCTCAAGTGCAGTTGGGGGGGGGGGGGGGGGGGCGGGGAAGTGCTTTAGTCTGTCACATTTATGGTTACTGTGAACTAGCTGCGTTTCGGCCCATATTCCTCAGAACTAAGCAAGTAAATGTGGGACCTTTGCAATTATGCATGATAGGGACAAAAACAAAGGGAGCAGCAAGCGTGCTGTTCAGTAAGTAAACAAAGACAGCAGTGTCTTAACAAACTGAGGACAAGGGAAGGCGGAAGACAAAGCAATGCACAGAACTAAAAAGACAATCGTGGTTTATCTGGTCAATCCAAATGTCTACAAAATATCATATCACAAGGAAACCTCTCAAGCCACTCTAACCGGGTAGCTGAATGTGGTGATAAGGAAGGAAGACTAGCTTGTTTTATGATCATATGACAGTCCAAAGTGCTTTTCAGCCAATGAAGCACTTGGGAATTGCAGTTACTGCTGTAATCAATAAAATGTAGCAAATCAATTTGCACACAGCAAGCTCCCTCAAACAGCAATGTGATAATAAGCAAATAATCTGTTTATATGATGTTGTTTCAGGGATAAATGTGGGCCAGACTCCAGGGAGGTCCCTTGCTTTTTCTAACAATGTCTTGGAATTTTTAATGTCCACCTGAGGGCAGGTGAGAACTTTATCTAACATCTCATTTGAAAGACAGTCTGTTGAAGATATTAAATGAATATTTTAAATTGCATTTTAACCAATGATGGCACCCTAGCTTATTAAAAGCAGGTGAAGGTGAGATAGGAGGAGGTCTGGCCACAATTTTTCACAATCCTTCGACATTAAAAATATGCACGCTTATCCAACAAGGGTTGAAAGGTTATGCAAGTCAGGTAACTACAGACCAGTTAGAGCGACAGTGGTTGTTGGCAAACTCGAAAGCATAAAATCAAGTTAAATGCAAGTTAACATCAGTCAGCATTTAGAAACAAGATTAAATAAAGGCAGGTCAAAAGCAACTCACTTCAAATATATTTTGAATAGAAGGGATAGGTAAAAGGGAATGTAATACGAGAAGCTGCTTCATACGAGCCTCGCTAGAAACATTTTGGTATATGGTAAAACAGGAAATGTTGCAGCTGGATAGAAAATTGGTTGGCAGATGGGGAAGAAAGTTGGATAAATGGGTTCTGTTTGAACTGGGGTCAGTACTGGTCCCACTTTTTTTCTGCCTTTAAATTACACACAGATTCTTGTTTAAGTTTATCATTGCTACTTGATTCTGGGACTTCAAAACCCCCTATTTATTAAAACATAAAAGTTACTTGCAATAGCTTTAGCAACCTGCACTTCCATTTGGGATTTATACATCTAAACCCAGAGGTTCACGCACACCCTACCACATCTCTGCATTGAGTATATATTACAAATTCACCTTTTTCAGCATATTTTAATACTTGATACTCTTCCCGCTAAAGCACTTCTCTTCAAAAGGGATTCTAAATATCAAGCAGCAGAAGGATCTTTTAAAAAAAAACAACAGAATCCAAAATAAATGCCGAAAAGGTATCCATAAAAGCGTTCATAATTACATTTACAGACTCCAGCAGAGTTAGGACCACTTGGGCTGAATGACCAGTTAATGTCCTGCGCATTCCCTGCAAACCGGTAATGCTTTACCTGCAGTATATTAATAATTTGAGGCTGAGTAAATAGTTTCTATATAATGTGAGTAGTCTGCAAATAAAGTCCCTGTACAAATGTTTTTGGCTGAACAAATTAGTACACTTTAAGTGTGCAAGTCTTTGGGCAACCTGACTCTAATGAAGCAAATGTATAATCATTGATTTCTGGGTTTAATCATTTTCATCCTTTACTCCTCAGGCTTAATGCAATAGAAGTCCACTTAGTACTTATACAAAGTAAAGCATTTGTTCTAAATAAAAATGGAGGACTGGGGAAGAAACTGGACATTGTGGACAGTGGAAATGCATGCAAACCTTCCACTGACTTAGTATAAAGTTAACTTTGGATAACAAGTTAACACTTGCTTTTTTTCTAACACTAACATAACTTGTTATTTGAAAATCGAAAGAAATTGGAGAATATCATCAACAGTTTATAAGCAGACCAGGCAAATAGTAACACAATAAATGAGTTGCGGAATTTTTTTACAATTCATTCCTTCTTCATGACTTATGATTCAAGGATCACATATGTTCAATTCCCTGCTTTATCCACCAGGGCATTTTCTTTGTCTGAAATGGCTCTTTTGGCTTGATTTTAGAGCTTTCTGGTTTACCAGATATCAGGTAATAGTTTGTTTTAGGTTGCCATAGCCTTCAAAATGGCAAGCCCCTTTAACAAAGGTCAGAGATGATTGACTTCCAAATTAAGGAAGTGGGGATATGGTTGTAGACCACTGCTGCATCACATACAACAGGTGACACTATGCAGTGTGAGATGCAATTGTTATTGACAACCACAAAATGAAACTCCAACACCCGAGGACCGTTGTAGCAATGCAACAACAGAAGCAATATAACAGAAACAGGAATCAACCATTCAGCCCTTCAAGCCTGCATGATCATTGCTATCTTAATTCAAGTCTACATTGCTACATTCATCCAGATCACTCAATTCTCTTTTTCATCAGACATCTATTGCTCTCCGTCATGAGTATACTCAATGAGAGCATCCACTGCCCTCTGCATACAGAAATACAAAGACTTGCAAAGCTTGAGTTTTTCTTTCAACTCACCTTAAATGGCAAACCCCTTATTCTGAGACAGTGGCCTTTATTCTATAATGCCAAGATAGAGGAAACATATTCTTACTATGGACCCTGTCAAGTCCCTTAATAATTTTATGTTGCCGCATGATCACCTCTCATTCTTCTAAATTCTGGGGAAATCTAGACTTTGTCCTGTAAGACTGAGGAATGCTAGATTACCTCACACAAAATCAGTTTTCCTCATTCCTTTGAAAGTACCATCTCTATGAACAAATGATTTGTCATTCAGCACTGGAAGGGATAAAGGAAGGGGGTGGGGCAAGAGAAGAAAAACAAGCAAATGGACAGAAAGTGAGAGCAAGAGAATGTACACTCTCCAGTAATACACAGTCCACTAACTGGTCCTTTAAGAAGGGATTATGACTATTATGTAGTCTCTATTAAGCTATATACAATACTGCCCCCTGAATGTATCCTTCAGCTCATCTGAAAGGAGGTACCAACAACACAGAAAGATATTCATTCAAGTGAAGTCAAAACACATACAAAGAATGCATAAATTTAAAAATGTCTAAAGGACAACCAAAGTGACACGTAGGAACAATAAATGTTCAACTGTCATGAGGAAGGTCATACCTGTGGGTAGGTAATCAATGTTCTTCATTTGTTCAACTTCCAGATACAAGGGCAGAACATGGAACAAAAAGTAATTTTCTTCATCCTTAAGTTTACAGGCAGTATGGACTATTAGAACTAAAATGGTTATCTTGATATATTAAAGATAGCAATATTTAACAAGAAATTATATATTTCAGAATTTAAATCTTTGCAAATGGTCTCAGCAAAAACCTGTTTTGGGAGGTGGGGGTGTTTAAACGAACAACCCGCCGTGTGATTTTTTTTGTCAGCAGATTTTCTGGTCCTGCCGTTGTCAACAGGATTTCCCATTACCCCCTCGTTGACAGCAAACCCAAAGTGGTACGCCATGGATGGAATCGGAATATCCCGCCGGCGTGAACAGCCGGTAAATTCTGCCGGTTGTACACTGGCCACCAACATAGCCACAGCATAAACAAAATCAACTGTCACTGTTCACCACCAGTTAGTGAATTTGCAGCTGAAATACATTCTAAAGCTATTTAGACAGAGACAGGTTTCAAAAGTAAATGAATCAATTTGTTCTTGGACCAAAATTTATAAATATCTAGATTTGCAAATATTCTTGGTTCTATCCACATAGAGTAGAAACCAATAATATGATGATTCCTTTCAAGGGTATGTTGTCAAATTCAAGCTTCAGCACTACAATATTCTGTTTCAAACAAAACTCAATTTTAGCAAAACATTTCTGACCTGGGATGCATGCCCCAAGTAAGTTTGCTTATGTGGCCAGATTCAATCTCTGCTGAAGCTTTTCTGCATAGCTGAGATATTAAGCAAAAAAATGATAGGTTTCATAAGCACAAAGATCAATGGCATAACTTCAAGAAAAAAAAATCTTCATGACTATGTTGTGTGTGGCCAGATTCTTTTGACTAGAAAGCAGAGCTAGCCATATTAATTGGAGCTCATGTATTTGTGTCCGAAAATGCAAATGTGCACATTCCCTAAATTAGATATCTAATTTGGTTAATAAGGCAATGTCAAAAGGATTTTGTTGGCACATCAACAATTCCCCTCATCTTCTGCAATAATGGAGACGTGTTTGAAAATAGGATCAGAGAAGGTTTAATTGGAGTGATCTCATGAAGAGACCCAGTTCATTCACCATGAGTAACATTTTTTAGAATTGCAGCCGCTTCTCTCAACTTTGGAAGGAAAATGCATTTAAATTGTTTCATCCTGAAATGAAGTAAACTGAGTGTAGAGAGGCTGTGCCCAAATTTGTTTGGTGCTTTACAATTGGGATTTAAGAGGCATTTTCGCAATTGCTTGATTCCTAAATTTCCTGCTGAGATGTCGTCAAAGTTCATCCCAAGCAGCTCCGTGATGCAGGACTCTGTGCTCTACGAGCTGTTCCCAGGGACACACACCGAGTGTGCAACTGCAATTGGAGGTTCATCAATTTGATGAAAGACTCTTTGGTCTGCCTGAAGCGTACTAGTCTGCCAGTGCAAAGAGTTGTCCTTGACTGAGTGTTGCAGACTGGCATGTTCCAAGGTCTAGGGCTATGTTGCTGAGGGACATGCTAAAGCTTCCACAGCCGCTAGAGAGGGGCAAAGGGGAAAAGTCACCATCTAAGACCTTTCGACCACAATACACCGAGAGGTTGGAAAATTTGTAGAACTCTTCAGGCTGTATGCCTGACATTGAATATGAATACAAAGTATTATAATTGTATTGAAGCATCTCAGACAAGAACGTGATGTATGAAGGAAAGTTGAATTCAATTGCACTTGTTGCAATTTTCAATTTGAATTGTTTTGCCCCCAGACTGTATGCCTGACATCGATAGTATATTGAAAATAGCAAAAGAATTACAATATAAAACTGTCACTTAACAACAGAAAACACTGGATGGACACAAGTCATGTGGCACTTGCTGCAATTTTCAAGTTGGACTGTTCTATAATGTACTTTTACAAAGTTTTAGTATATTTCAGGGGAAAGAAATATTGCATTTATTCCACATCAAATATGTCCCATCACTTTGACTGAAACCAGCTTGATTTACCGGTCTTTCCCACGAAATTGCACAAGTTAAAACAATCCATGGGTAAAACATGACAGCAGCTACTGCTTACCATGAACAAAACTCAGTGCCATGATGATAAACTGGTGTACTGCTTATTTTGTTGCAAGTTTTCAAGTATACTTTCATGAAAACTGCTGTCTCTCTCAAATAAAGGCATGCCTTTCAAACATGAAATAATTATATGAAATAACAGTACTTACTATTATTTAGTGCCACAAGGTTATCTGTTCCTGGGTGAGGGAAATTAAGGCCCAAGCGTCCTGCAAAATAAAACAATTGCTGAAAAATAAAACAGTTACTGAAAAAGCTGTTAGTACATCTCTGAACTATATTTCCAAACTCAAGTAACTTTAAAACTTAATTGGTCTCACTATTGCAACACAAAAAAAGTTAACTCGAGTCTACTGGAGGAATGAATTATCTTTAAGCACACGTTACATTTTACCTAAATTGATAAACAGGTTGACATTTAGTTATTATTCAAAGGATTAAACAACTTTCCCTTCCACCCTTCATTAAATCTATAACCATAATCACGTCACCTGTCCTAAAAAAAAAGCTGATTCATACCTTAGCCCATCAAAATTCAGTTTTTACAAATGGAATGTAGCTAGAAAGGGGAGGAATTACTCAGAATTATACCTTGAAGCATCAACATATTAAAAGGTTTAGGCAAAATATTTTTGTTTGGATACAACATATTGATCACTCATCTAAAACGTTTTAGAAAATTCAGAACTGTAACGGAATTGCCACGTCCCAAAAGCTCAAATATCACAAAGATGCCTCTAACAAGCCAAAAACTGTAGGTCAGGGAGTGGCAAAAACAAAAAATATCACAACTTTCAGTAGTGAATCACTTACAAAAATACATTATAATATTTACACCAGAATGAGACAGTGGCAGTATTTTTTTTACTTGCATTAGGCAGGGATTTTTAATGATATGTTTTTTAGACATTTTAAGTAAAATTTAAACCAAGCTTCAGATGGAGGAGGAGTAGAGGTATTGTCGCTGGACTTTTAATCCACAGACCCAGGGTAATGCTCTGGGGACCCAGGTTTGACTCCCATCCATGGCAGACGGTGAAATTTGAATTCAATAGGAATACGGAATTAAAAGTCAAATGAGGACCATGAAATCATTATCAATTATCGTAAAAGCCCACCTAGTTCACGCATGTCCTTAAGGTGAAAGAAATCTGCTATCCTTACGCAGTCTGGACTACATGCAACTCCAGATCCAGAGCAATGTGGTTAACTCTTAACTGTCCTCTGAAATGACCGAGAAAGTCACTAAATTCAAACACAATTAGGGATGGGCAGCAAGTGCTGGCCTTGCTAGAGACGTCCACATCCCAAAAATAATTTTTAAAAACTGTCAATGAAATAGCTCCCTTGTTTCCATCACAGGAATGGCCAATACACAAAATAGAATCATAGAATCCCTACAGTGCAGAAGGAGGCCATTTGGCCCAATGATTCTGCCCCGATCCTCTGAAAGAGCTCCCTAACCAGGCCCACTTCTTACCCAATATCTGCAACCCCACATGACCTGCACATCCCTGGACACTAAGGGCAATTTTTAAATCATGGACAATTCATCTATGCTGCACATTTTTGGACTGTGGGAAGAAACCGGAGCACTCGGTGGAAACCGCCGCAGGCACGGGGAGAAAATGCTACCTCCACAGTCACCCAAGGTCGGAACTGAAACTGGGTCCTGGCGCTGTGAGGCAGCAGTGCTAACCACTGTGCTGCCTGTGGATAGTTCAATTACATCCTGTTTCAGCAAGAAGTAGACAACCTTTGTTGTCAGCATTACTGTCAACCTACAAACTGGTTAGGCTAAGTGTGCTTGGTAATATATTTTGTAGCCAAAAAAAAAACGTTTAATGGATGAACCTTATTCTAAGGGGATTTAGATTGTTCATTGTTTAAAAAGCATTGGCTTACAGTTTGATAGAAGTAGAAGATTAAGATAGCCAGGAGGACAGAATCAGAGTCTAATCCTTGCACACTATTATTTGCATAGATATGTTTCACAATCCAGCAACCAAAATCAGTCTGCTCCTAAATATATAATAACACAAATTTTGTTCTTAAAACATTTTTTTTTAGAATACCCAATTAATTTTTTACAATTAAGGGGCAATTTAGCCTGGCCAACCCACCGAGCCTGCACATATTTGGGTTGTGGGGCGAAACCCACGCAAACACGGGGAGAATGTGCAAACTCCACACAGACAGTGACCCAGAGCCGGGATCGAACCTGGGACCTCGGCACCATGAGGCAGCAGGGCTAAACCACTGCTCCACCGTGCCGCCCTTACAATAACACAAAATGAAGTTCCAGTTAATGCCGACAACCAGAGGACTGCACAATAAAATACTCAGTTATTGTACAATTAACAAATATGTAGTTTGGTGTTAAGTATCAAAAATTAATAGCCAGAAGACTGCTGTTTACATCATATCCACTTATGTGGTGAGTGATTAATATTTCAATTGCTTGACCACTGGGAATAATTTGTTGGATTATCCAAACAGCCTGCTTTAACAGAAAACTGACCAGCTGTGTTACGGTCTCCTGTTTGTTTCTTTGAACTACTGCCATAAGATTACCATCTCCTATGTAATGTTCTACAAGAAATTTGAAAACCACAAAATGCAGTGCAAAGATTTTGCATATGAATAACATTAATTTCTAACCCTGCAATTCGCTTTCTACATTATACCTTAATTAAGAAACATTGGTACACGGATGTTCACCAATGTGTTTCAGGTAAGGGAATCTGCCACCCTTACCAGGTCTAGCCTACATGAAAAAATGAAAATCGCTTATTATCACAAGTAGGCTCCAATGAAGTTACTGTGAAAAGCCCCTAGTGTCCACTGACATATGACTCATAGCGATGTGGTCGACTCGTATCTGTCCCCATTGAAATAGCCTAGCAAGCCACACAGTTCAAGGGCAATTAGGGATGGGCAAGAAACGCTGGCCAAGCCAATGGCGCCCACATCCCATGAATGAATAAAGGAAAGAAAATTTCACTCATAGTACACAGAAACACGCAGGTTTAAGTTCACAGGAGAGTAAGTCCATTAACAAAAAAATGATTCTCGGCCACAAAGTAAAAGCCCTGGAAGAAAGCCTGAAGTGCATGATGTTTCAAGTAGTTATGAATGAACCAACCAACACAACAGAGGCTCTTGCATGCACAGTAGATTAAAACCCAATTTGATTATATTTGGCAGACCAATTTAACAAGCCAAATTTTATTTATGCCTGGTAAAAACATAGCAAGCTTTTTAAATGAATAAACATAATAGAAAGACATAAAGTTCCATCAAAACTAAAAGTGCTTGAATCAGATTTGCAGGATAGGCAGCATCTGCAGAGAAAAAATTAGTTAATATTTCAGGTTGACGGCCTTTCACGAGAATTTTGGTTTGAAAAACATCAGCTATTTTATGGATCTCGTATAGCTTCATGGGTTCATGTTCCAAATCAGCCAGCGACCATTTTGCTTCTGTCCCATGTATCTTTTTTTAATTTCCACGGGGCCCTATAATGCAAGTTTTTTTGTTCACAACAATCCGTTTTACTATTAAATATTCATATTTATTATTATTTAGTTTCACTTAAGGTACACATGGGTGATGAGACATGAGCCTGGAGAGAAACAGTTCAACAGGTTTCCCAGAGGTCTACTCAAGCCAGAATCCTTTTCAATCTGTATTTCAACGATCTGCCTCCAACCACCTCTTGGAAATACATCTATTCTGACGACATCTGCTATGCCTCTCAGGCACGTTTGAAATGGTCATAGATGACATTTTCTAAACTAAAGGCAACATTAAACAACAATGTAAAGTTGGCCAACTCCTGCCAGACATGGCGCCTTCAGATCAGCAGCAACAAAACAGCAGCAAGTGTATTCTACCTCCACAATGCCAGCGCCAAGAGGGAACTCAACATCTCATTCAATGGCAAGCGGCTAAATCACGAACAACATCCTGTTTATCTTGGTGTTACCCTTGACCGAACACTGATATACAGAAAACATCTCAGCATGACAACAGCAAAATTCAAAATGCAAAACAACCCCTTCAGTAAATTGCTGGCTCTTCATGGGGTGCAGATGCTCAAACCTAAAGATCACAGTTCTTACCATCATCCACTCGACTGCAGAGTACTCTGCACCAGTTTATTGCAACTCATCCCACACCATTTTTGTAGATACATAGCTCAGTTCAACAAGGTATATAACCCTGGGTACCCTCCGATCAACTCATCTCCCCCAGCTTCCAGTCCTGAGCAAAATCTGCCCCCTCACATAAAGAGGGAGATTACAACAAGAAAGCTCCTGGTGAAGGCCATCAACCCAAGCCTGCCGCTATGCAAGGATCTTAGCAATCTAAATGCTGCTCTCCTCCAGTCACGTCAGCCTGTATGGCGAACACCACCATGTCAACAAAACAACAGCAGAGGCCCTGTGGCAGCAGGAATTGAACCAATGCACCACCATTTAAAAAAAAACACTTCCCCATCACAGATCCGAAAGCCCGCCCACCTGGCTTCAGCCCGCCCACCTGGCTTCAACCTGCCGCGCCAACATTGGACACTCCACAACCATTTCTGCACCGGCCAAACAAGGCCTTTGTGCATCAAATCGGCACAAGTGAGGCTTTACAGGGAACCCAGACTGCAACTGTGGCGCAACCCAATCAATGACTCACATAATTGAAGACTGCCCCTGACTAAATTCTACGGAGGGCTCAGAGAGCTCCATTTAGCCACTATGTAAGCCATTGCCTGGCTTGGAGATTACTGCACATGCTAAGGCAATGACTCAAGGTGAAACTTGTTATTGGCCTCGTCACGTAGTCATAACAACAGCAAATGCCGCAAAGATCCTGTAACAGAATATGTGCTGGATTGTCATAAATGACATGCAGCCAAGCTTCAGGCTCAAAGCAAAATGGTGTTCCTTATACAAAAAAGTCAACTTTCCTATCTGTTGCACATAACTTGCATAATACTCCTGGGGCTTAACGCAGGACTCTGTGATGACAGCGGGCAGCTTGATCAGCCAATCAATAGCTTCCTGCCATGCTTGGTGTCACAGGCAGCTGCCAAATCAGGCCGCCGTGAACCAGATACATAGTGAAAGGTGAAGTCAGCGGAATATTCGGTGATACTTTTTGGTCAATTCTTGCTCCATAACCCTAGAAAACAGACTTTGCCCCATTAGCCTGTTGCTCCGCTAACCAAATTAAATATGGCAAGCAGGAGACCACAGGCCACAGTCTGCCAAGAAAGGAACTGGCTGCCAACCATCATCAACCTACCAAATCCTGATGGTTTCCAGGCTTACAGTTTACATTGGCATTTCCAAATATATGGACATAATCTCTTAAATAGTGAAGCTCAAAAACCTACAGATACAAATGATTTGTAAAACCTCACCAGGAAATGGGATTGCTTTGTTAAGCACCAGGTGCAAATTAGAAATTTAGTAACAGGAATAGGCCATTCAGCCCTTCGAGCCTGTCCCGCTATACAATGAGATCCTGGTTAATCTGTGACCTAACTCAATATACCCGTCTTTGGCTCATATCCCTCAAAATGTTTACTTAACAAAAATCTATCTGTCTCAGATTTCAAATTAACAACTGTTCTAGCTTCAACTGCTGTTTGTAGGAGCGAGTTCGAAACCTCAGCCACTCTGTGTGAAGAATTGCTTCCTAACATGCCTCCTGAATGGTCTAGCCCTAATTTTTAAGACTACACCACTAGTTTTAGAATCTCCAAGAGTCATTGCCTTAGCATGTGCAGTAATCTCCAAGCCAGGCAATGGCTTTATCTATCCTGACTTTCTGTGTTAACATCATGTCCCCACCTGTGATACCCTGGTTCAATCCTTAATCACCTCCGACACCTCATCCCTTCCCACAACATCTTTGCATGCAAATACAGGTGTTAACACCTGCCCTTTACCTCCCCTGTCCCCACCTTCCAAGGCCTTAAACACACTTTCCGGGTGAAGCAGTTATTTGCATATACTTCCTTCAATCTAGTGCATTATCTTCACTGCTTGGAAGACCAAATGCAAATGAGGCACTTTAAATCTTTCTGGACTCAAATTTTGAGTTCAACATGCTATAGATCATGATTTCTTTCATTTCTCCTATATCTTCCACCGTTACTCAACAACAGTTCCTTTATCATCTTCTGCCCTACTCAAAAGGGTGTGGGCAATTATCTGCTATGTGAGCATGGTACTCGTAATTGTTGTTTTTAAACGGGTCGTTCCCATTCCCAAAAGGTAAATACACACAATAAATACCACATTGTGATGCGACTTTTAAAGAATTTATTCATTCATGGGGTGTAGGCATCACTGGCGCGATCAGAATTTATTGCCGATACCCAATTGCCCTCGAGGAAGTGGTAGTGAGCTGCCTTCTTTCACTGCTACAGGCCGTGAGATGTAGGTACACCCACAGTGCTGCGAGGGAGTTCAGGTGACTTGGTGCAGTCCAAATCCACTTGCACAACTAACAAAATAATTCAAGAGTTTTTAGTTCAAGTGCGTAGGTTTTGGAGAGGCAAGTGGAATGAGGAGGGCAGGAGCAACTTAAATATTTTGGCCAGAAGATATCCAAATGGACGGTCGAAAATCTTGTGACATGGTGCCAAAGAAATGACAAAGGTGTATTTGAAACTCAAAACATCCAACCAATGTGAAGCGCAAAGATGCAGATTGAATGTCAAACTACATAACCAAATCAGTAGAACACAAGTCAGATGAAGTCATTAGTACAGTGCTTAGGTCAATCCACACCTTGAATACATTCTCTATTTCTGGTAACTGAACATATTCAAAAGAGTGCAGAAGATCCAGAGGCTTGAGGATACACTGTAGACTGCTGTTTGTAGGAGCGAGTTCGAAACCTCAACCACCCTTTGTGTGAAGAATTGCTTCCTAACATGCCTCCTGAATGGTCTATCCCTAATTTTTAGACTTACACCACTAGTTTTAGAATCTCCAATGAGAGAAAATAGTGCATCTTTATCTATCCTGACTTTCCCTGTTAACATCATGTCCCCACCTGTGACACCCTGGTTCAATCCTCAGTCACCTCTTCATGTAGAAATTCGGGGTTTTCAGGCTTGATAAGAGATCACAGGAAGGGGATTTTAATAACAGACACAAATGCTAAGAGGCAGCTCAAATAAAATACATAGTTATTCCACGTATTTGTAAACACAGCATGTTAGATTACGGTATACCTTTTAGAACAAGCTGCAGGTGCAAATAAGTTGAAGGACATGTATCACATGCCAGCTGGTAGCTACCACATGGGAAACAATCAGATTGTTCTCAGGAAAAATACGGGGCTCAGGCATGAAGTTGACCATATTATCGAGCTCAACTCTTGAACTCACCAGTGCATAAATTTCTTACCCAAAGACAAACTTGTAGGGGTTATAATGATGGCAAACTGTCAGCATTCTGAAATGGGCACCAACTCCTGCATTCATATAAGCAATTAAATGTTGAAATTCAGAGGCTTCTGAGTGATACCCCACTCCTCCACAGGGTACCTGAAAGTCCTTGCAGATGGAAATCAGTTAGGAATCAAGAATTGATGTGAACTTACACTCATTACACAGTCATTCACATTGTAAAATCCTTAAAAGTTATGCCTTTGCTGGATGAAGTATGACATTTATTCTTTTAAATGTGTTCATTATGTATGGTGCATCTTTGGCAAGGCCAGTATTATTAGTCATCCCTAACTGGCCTTCAGAGTGTACCAATTACTCATTAAAACCTCCAGCCTGAAAAACTCATATTACATTTTTTTGGGGAGGCGAGAGAGAAATGAGCTGAATGGTAAATTTTGCCATTCCACGATTTAAAAATTCCAGTTAGTGCCAAAAATGACGCCGCCCCCCCCCCCCCCAGTACTGGCTGTCCCACCAGCTGATTCAGCAGACTCGCATTAGCAGCTCCGTGCTAACAAAAGGGAGCTGCTTTTAAACGCTCCCTCTAAACTCATTCCAAGTTACCACACAAGTATGGCACCACGTAGATCTGCACCACGCTTCGGGGTTACCGACCTGGCCAGGCTTCTTGGTGTTGTGGAGGCGAGGTGGGATACCCTGTTCTCCCAAGGTGGGTGGGAGGACCAACTGCAGGCCCGTTAATGCTGCCTTAGAGCGGCTGGAGGCGGCTTCGTGCAGGGGCTCCAGCTTGGCAGCCCTGGTCACGGCTCCTCTACCGCTGCCGCCGGCCAGGTACTCCACCAGCCCGGTAGTGGTGGCGACCCTGCGGATATGGGGCCAGTGGAGGAGGCATGTAGGGGAGACGGGGGCATAGGTTTGGGCGTCAATCTGCGACACCCATCGGTTTGCCCCCGGGAGTATGGATGGCGGCGGGCGGGGGTGGGCGATATGTTCCTGGAAGGGAGCTTTGCGAGTTTGAGGAGCTTGGAGGAGAAATTTGGGCTGGTAAGGGGAAATGATTTTAGGTACCTACAGTTGCGGGACTTTGTTCGTAGACAGGTCCCATCTTTCCCACGCCTCCCGCCAATGGGGATCCTAGACAGAATAGTCTCTGGAGGGGGGGAAGAAGGGGAGGGTAGAGTCTCTGATATTTATAAGGTGCTCATGAGGGAGGAAGGGTCCCAGACGGAGGAACTGAAACTTAAATGGGGGAGGAGCTAGGCGGGGAAATAGAGGACGGGCTGTGGGCAGAGGCCCTGAGTAGGGTAAATTCGACCGCGACATGTGCCAGGCTCAGGTCCAATTTAAGGTAGTTCACTGGGCCCACATGACGGTGGCTCAGATGAGCAAATTCTTTGGGGTAGAGGACAAATGCGCTAGGTGCACGGGAGGACCAGCGAACCACATTCACATGTTTTGGGCATGCCCTAAGCTTAGGGGGTACTGGGAGGGATTTGCGGGCGTCATGTCCCAGGTGCTAAAAACAAGGGTGGCGATGGGTCCAGGGGTGGCAATTTTTGGGGTTTCGGAAGACCCGGGCGTCCAGGGGGAGAAAAAGGCCTCTGTTTTGGCCTTCGCTTCCCTGATAGCCCGACGAATACTATTGGTGTGGAGGGACTCAAAGCCCCCGAAGGCTGAGTTGTGGCTTGCGGACATGTCGAGTGTCCTGGCAGCGCCGGCCCTAGGGTTGCTGGCGCCCCAGGCAAGCTGAACTTCGGCGCCCTTCCGGGGGGGGGGGGGGGGGGGGGGGGGGGGGGGGGGGGGGGAGTCGTCGGGTCGGGGGGGGGGAGGAGTCGGGTCGGGGGGGGGGTCGGGTCGGTCGGGTTGGGTTGACATTGATCCTGAGCTGCTGCGACCTGTCTGGTAGTGATACATGAATTTTAGTTGCTGTATCTATGCTCTGGATATATATTAACATTACCTGTCTAATATTTTTCGCTAAAGGAGCACGGACGAATTCAAGCCTCTGAAATTGTAGCTTCTATGCCTGTGGCCATCCGCCATGTTTGTGCGGGGCGGCCTGGGGGAGGGCGGCCACCGCGCATGCGCTGGTTGGCACCGGCCCAACTGCGCATGCGCGGGACCCGAGTCTTTTACGCGGCATCGGGTCTCGGATGGCGCCCCCTAGCACATGGCGCCCCGGGCGACTGCCCGAGTTGCCGGTACCTTGAGCCGGCCCTGTTTCCTGGGTATGGAAAAAATTAAGTTCGCCTTGAGGGGATCTGTACAGGGGTTCGCCTGGAGGTGGCAACCATTTATTGACTTCTTTGCGGGAGACTGAGTGTCAGCAGGGGGTGGGGGGGGAAGGATAAGAGTACAGTACAGTAGGAGGGATAAAATGGCGGGAGGTACCGGTGGGAGAGGAGCGGGCTTGTGCAATATGTTACGATTGAAGTATTGAATGTACGTGGATGTTTGCACATTTTTGCCTTTTTTGCTTTCATTCTGTTGATGTCTGTAACTGTTTACAAAGCCAAAAACTACCTCAATAAAATTAATTATTTAAAAAAAAATGCTGCCTTAGAGGCAGCAGCAGCCAGTTTGGGCAGCGTGACTAGGAGGACCACCGGACAGTGCAGGAAGATGACAAATTACCTCCACCGGGCCGCATGGGCAAGTTAACACTGGCCCCTCAGTTCTACCTGCCACCCCCTTGACCTGGTCCCCGCTCCCAACCAAATCAGCTGCTTGCACTGTGAACCCACCCCACATCCAATCACAGTGCTTGTACCCCAGCACACCTGGCAACCGCTAGCTCAACCCCTCCAGGTCCAGGTGTGGTGCCCACACATGCCACCTGCCATAGATCCCCTGATGCGTCAAACTCACAGCTCACAATGCCCTCTCTCTGCGGGAGAAGTTCATTCATAATAGGCGTGAAAGGGCCCAGACGGGCAGGGTTCTAGCCTCACCCCCATGAGGAATGGGCCCTGGAGATTGTGGAGATGGCTGAGGATAGAGCGGTCACTGACAGCAAGGTTGGCCTGCGCCGGGGACGTGAGGACCCACTGCCCCTTCACCCAGATGACCCAAGCGAGTAGCTCATGTCAGACAAAATGATCCTCCCCTCCCACTGACCTCATGTCCCTTCTCCCGCAGGATCTCCACCTAATGTGGCAGGGCCATGCGGCCCCCGCCCAGCCATTCAAGAGGACACCTCTGAGGACAGCTCCAGGGATATCAATGTGTCACACTTGTCATCCCCACACTCCATCTGCGCAGAGACACATACCTTGGTGAGCGACATTAGTGGACAGTCTTCTGGGACATAATCTGGTGAACACCACACAGTTGTTGATGCACCTCAGGTGGAGGTAGGAACATCCAAGGGAGTCAGCAGTCAAGAGGTCTGCTGACTCACAGGACTCAGCTGAGTCCCAGTCAGATACTAAGCCTTTGGGCAAGGTTACCTCAGAGCTTCGAGCATGACGTCAGTGCCTCGAGTGGTGGTGGCTAAGGCATGGCTCAGTCTGTGACGACTGTGGACTTGACATCATGTCCCAACACTGAGGGACATGTCCCAGACGCAGGTGGACACTGCTGAGGCACTGCACAGCATGGCCTCGATGCATGTGAACATAGCTGAGGCAGTCCAGGTCGTGTCCCAGTCACTGAGCAGGATCAATACCATAGCGTAGACAATGGAGAGGTGCTAGGACCGGCAGAGTTGAATAACCCAGAGGCCTCTGGAGCTCGCTCCACCTGCCCCTCCATTGGATTGGAGACCCCCAGGGTCCTAAGGGCACCATCCGGGATGAGGGAGCGCTGGAAGCCGACCCAGTACCTTCCACCAGGGAGACAACGGCGGTCTTCACCTCACGCAATCCCCACCCCCCTTCACACTTGACATCAAAGGCCACAGGGTGCAAAAAGCAGCAGGCTGCCTCCACCTCTGATATACATCCTGGGGACACACCTTGACTAGCAGCAAAATGCAGAGGTTTAACAAGATTGAGGATCACAAAAGTGGCACAGGGGGGCAGGGGCACTACCTGCAGCTAGGGTCAATGCAAGATTCAAATGTTCACCATTAAACATCTAACACCTGATCCATGTGGAGCCTGTGTCAGGTTGTTCTCCACAATAAGCTTGGCTGCACCCCCACCCTCTATTGCCCTCCGCTCCCTGCACACCCTGCCCCCCCCAGGAACAGTGGTCCTAGATCAGGAGCCGCCGATGCAACCACTGTTCAAGCGATGGGTGTGAGCACACTGTCAGCAAAAAGACAGAAGTCAGACTTTGACATAAACTGAGGAGCACTAGAGCTAACCTCAGAGTGAGTGATCAACACTCTGCCTTGTATATTGACACGCTGACAGTGCCGATACAGACTATTTACCCTGGGTAATATTACACAGATCATATGAGAGTGGGACAGGGTAGTTGGGGAGGGCGAGAGGAAGGAGCGAAATGGGTGGGAAGAAGGGAAACGGAAGTGGACTTGAGGGGCTTGGGGAGGGGGCGATCTAACAGACAAAGCCTTGGCCGGTGAGGATATAGGCCTACTTGGCCTTCCGAGCTTGCCGGACACTCGCTGCCGCTGGTCCTCTTCCGGCTGCTCCCACAGGTTCTCCCCACGCTCGTCCTCCAGCCCCTCATCCTCCAATGAAGCCGCATGTGCCTCCTCCAACACTTTGCCTGCTGCTGTGCAAGATTCTGGAGGGGCAGAGCAGACCACCACATAGCAGGGCACTCCGTGTGGGGTGTACTGCAGCGCACCACCAGAGCGGTCCAGGCATCGGAACCGCGTATTGAGCTTCCGCTCAATGACAGTATGAGTGGCAGCATGCGCCACGTTATATCGGCTCTTCACATTGGTCACCGGCCTCCGTACGGGCACCGTCAGCCAGGATCTCCGTGTATAGTTTATCCCCAAGACCCAAGAGTCAGCCCATCATGCTGCAGTGGTCCTCGAGGTCACCAGAGATCTGAGTGTCCCAGGATAGCTTTCATGCACGCTCCCTGGGACATGTGCACCCTCCTCCATGATCCGGAAGTAGTCGCACACGAGTTGAACCTCTTCCTGTTAATTAAAAGCACTCCCTGATGTCCTGGTGCGCGCAAGGTGGCATAGATGCCATATATTATCCTCGGACCTGGGGCATCCTCCTGATGGCAAAGAATCCTACTGCCCAGGGATCTTGATGGGCTCAGTCCAGCTCGAAGCTAATATATTCAGCTGCCTGGACAAACAGGGCATCCGTCACTTCACGTATGCACTTGTGGGATGTAGCTTGGGAAATGTTCCCGCTAGAGTCCTGGAATGGACCTGCTGTATAAGAATACAAGGCTGCGGTGACCTTCATGGCCACTGGGAGCAGGCCGCCTCTCCTCCCCGGGGTGCCAAGTCTGCAAGAACATGGCACAGGTGCCACACCATCTCCTTGTTGAGGTGGATTCTCCTGTGGTACATACGGTCCATCATCTCCTTGTTGGGCCTACGACGCCTGTACTCCATGAGCCATCGCTGGTGTTCCCCTCTGGGTCCCTCCTCGGCCTCATGGGCAGATGGGTATTGTGGTATCTGAAAGGAATTGGAAGAGAGCTTGACAGTCAGTTAGGACTTCCAACCCAGGACCCCCATATCCAGAGTCTCGGGCGGCAAGGTGCTGAGGACCTGGGTTTGATCCCGGCCCCGGGTCACTGTCTGTGGAGTTTGCAGTGTCTGCAAGGGTCGCATCCGCACAATCCAAAGATATTCAAGGGAGGTGGATTGGCCATGCTAAATTGTCCCTCAATTAGAAAAAAAGAACTGAGTACTCTAAATTTATTTTTAAAAAGAAAAAAATCCCCAGACTCTCCCCCACTCTTGCGCGTCCCACCTTCTATCAGAGTGGCATCCAACAAGCCAGGTGTTGGAGAACCCTGATCAGCACCAGACCCCCCCCCCCCAGCAGGAACTCCAAGACCCCTGCTGGGAACTTTGGAAAGACCGTGTTCCAGTGCACCCCCCCCCCCCCCCCTCGATCCCGCACACACAACACACACTCTGGTTGCGGGGACATCCCTAGTGCTGAAGTTCTAGATTATTTGATTGTTGGCTACTGCCTCAGTGTTGCTGATGGCTCCAGGATTCACTAAGTGTCCAGACCTCACAGTTTGATTGGAATACAAGGCAATCACACTCGTCGGAGACATGGCACATGTGCCCACAAGACTGCACTTGGGAGCGGTGAAGTGCTCACATAATTAACAAGGCAATAGCCGTCAGCCGTGCAACCAGACGTTGCTCACAGTCAAAGGGAGTTAAAGTGACCTTCAGCATATAACCAAGTACAGGCCTCTGTCGTGGACATACTTGGAAGGACAGACAGGCAGCAGCTGTAGTTGTCCCTGTTACGGGTGTCTTGTTATGCTCTTGGCGTAGCATAAGCTGCTTCCTTGATGTTCACTCTGACAAAGGAAGGTTCAGACGTGGAGATAACTTCAACACGATTAAACTATTTACAACTCTCCGACTTGGATTCGCCTCTACTGTTAATCCTTCTGCAGCTACTCAGACTGACGAACCATCTGCTACAATCCACGTGGTGGGTGCGATGTTGAATCAACCCTGTGTCTGTACTCACTGAGTGTCTCCACTGGAAAAAGGAAGATCATGTGTGCTGTGTCCTTTATATATGGGTTGGTGTAATGCCGACCTGTGGTAGTGTCACCTCTGTGTGTATCGTGAATGCCCATTGGTCGTGTCCTATCTTATTGACCTATTGGTTGAGTGTCTGTGTGTCATGTCTCTGGTGCTCCCTCTAGAGTTTAGCTAGTGTACGTGTACTTACATTAACCCCTTGTGTATATACAGTGATGCATACCACCACAACGGGCATACACAATATTGGGGGATGGCTGTTAGGCCCCACAGATACTACACCCCTCATCCCCCCAGATCAGGGGCTACCTCTGACGTTTGATGCCCAGCACCCCTGAACACATTGGCAGCAGCTCCAGTGCCCCTGGGCTGTATGCCAGGTAATGGAGGACCTCCTCAGTCCCCTCAGCAGCCATTATGCCAGCTTCCTTTTTTTTAAAAAAAAGAGTGCTAAACGACACAGTGTGTTGACTCGCTGGGGAGTTGTTAAGTTCCTAGAAGGCCATTAGATTGTACTTGCATCTTGCTAATGATATGGAAATTGGTCTTAATTGGTGACTCACTACATCCGGGCGAGATCTGGAACCCATCACTGGGAGTGGGCTGGTTAGATCGCTAAATAATTCATGGCAATATGGATCTCAATTTTGGCACCTCCCCCAATTTAACCGGCATGTCTGGATCTGGGTCAGCACAGCACAGCCATTAAATCAAGCCCTTTACATTTGGTGTCCACATCCAAATCATTGATATAGATTCTCAACAGCTGGATCCCAAGCCCGGATGCTTGCAGTACCCCGTTAGTCTTAGCCTGCCACCCTAAGAATTATCTGCTTATTCCTATACTTCTTTCTTCATAGAATTTACAGTGCAGAAGGAGGCCATTTGACCCATCGAGTCTGCACTGGCCCTTAGGAAAGAGTATCCCACTTAAGCCCACATCTCCACCCTATTCCCACAACCCAGCAAACCCACCCAACCTTTTTGACACCAAGGGCAATTTACCAAGGCCAATCCACCTCACCTGCACATCTTTGGACTGTGGGAGAAAACCGGAGCACACAAAGGAAATCCACGCACACAACGGGGAGAACGTACAGACTCCGCACAGACAGTGACCCAAGCCGGGAATTGAACCTGGGACCCTGGAGCTGTGAAGCAACTGTGCTAACCACTGTGCTACCGTGCTGCCCTAATGTCTGTCTAATGATCAATTAGTGCCAACCCGTGCCAGAGTATTATCCTCTATGGCATGTGGGGTGAAGGGGTAAATGTTCAACAGGCCAGTCTAATAAAAATAATTAATAAAAAGAATTCCCTGAAACAGACATAAATACTGCAATTTATGATGTCAATTTCAGGAATTACAATCAAGATTGTAATGTTTAAAATTAGAGTTGGACACATTTTCACAGTGTAACAAGTAATGGGAGATACGACTAAGATGAGGCACGTACCATTAGTTGCACTTTCCCTACATTATAATGTTTTACTTCTATTCAGTGCTGCACATTGTAACTCACTTGACAACAACTTAACATAGACCTGCAGGAATTCTTTCAAAAGCAATTTTCATTGGATCTTCCTCTCCTTTGACCAAGTGATCCCTGAAACTGCCAATAAGGTTTGGAGTTACAACTGTGCTCAAGTCAATTCTTACTGTCAATCTAGAGTATTTCACTTATTCTCTCTTAATACGCTTAACGACCTGCAGCTTTGCATCCAACCCAAACTGGCACTGGTCAACCGATTCTTAAACAACCTCGCAAAACCATTGACTATTTCCTACACTTAAAGCACTACTAATTACAAAAACAGAAAATGTTGGACAGTCCCAGCAGGTCTCACAGCATCGGTGGAGAAAGAACGCAGCAAACAGTCTGGATGTCTCTGTCAACTACGAGTTATTGGCTCATTAATCATTGCTCTTTTTACTGGACTGAAAACAATTCACAATTTCTAGTTTTTATATCTGCTTTAAGCACATACATTGAAGTTCTCCATGCTTTTCATATTTAAACACTTGCAGTTTGGGCAAGAGACGACCACTAGTGGAATAGGTAAGATAGTAAGGTAACTAATTACTGCACACTACCTAAATCCATAAACTGTACAAGTAGTCAAGTCAAATTAAAGGACATATGCTGTGAACTGAACAGGTCACAAATCAATTAAATTCAGAGAAAATTCAGGCATGGTGGTGCAGTGGTTAGCACTGCTGCCTCACGGCATCGAGGACCCAGGTTCGATCCCGGCCCTGGGTCACTGTCTGTGTGGAGTTTGCACATTCTCCCCATGCCTGCATGGGTCTCACCCCTATAACCCAAAGATGTTCAAGGTAGGTGGATTGGCTATGCTGAATTGCTCCCTTAATTGGAAAGAAGAAGAATTGGGTACTGCCGGGATTCTATGATCAGAGTTCGCCCCATCAACGCTACCAGCGAGAACGGAGAATTTGGCACTCGGCCAAAACCCCATGCACTTCAGCAGGACCGTAGAATCCCAGCCGTGGGCAAGGTTGGAGAATTCAGGCCGGGGTTTCCTTGAATCTCTTCACCAAAATCGCCTGTCAATAGTCAAATAAAATCACTGGATTTTGGAAATTGCATACCATAAAAACAAACATAGGCCGGAATTCTCCGGCTGTTGGGATTCTCTGTTCCCACCAGCATCACACCCCTACCTCTGGGTTTCCTGGTGGCATGGGGTGGTCTCAATGGGAAATTCAATGGGACAAGCAGCAGGAAGAGAGAATCCCACCATCAGTGAACGGCAAGCCAAACAACACGCGGCTGGGGGACAGGAGAATCCAGCCCAAAGAAGAAAAGTTGGCATGGATAAACTTCAAACAAAACATGGTAACAAAATTTAATAAGCACTTTTCAAAAGAAAAAACAAACTGCACTTAAATAGTGCCTTTCACAATCTCAGGATGTCTGCAAGCATTTCACAGCCAGTGAAGCACAAAAGCATATTCTAATGCAGGGAAAATATAGTTGGATCCAAAAGCCAAGAAACAAGGATTAGTATGATTGCCTAATAAAAATATCAGATAAAATTCAAAATGAAAACCAGGAATAATTCTGATATAATGCTTTTATTCTGTTTTTTTTTTAAATCACTCTAGAAATTAAATGGGTTTAAACACATTTGTAGCATTATGAACAGATGAAAATCGATGTCTATTCAGGTATTTCTTCACTCATTGATTAAGTGAACCAATACCAAATCCGAAAAGTGTCTGAGGAGGAGGAAAGAAAACCTTGCAAAGTTTTAAACAGCCCAATAAAATTGTTTCTATAAAAGAGAAATAAAAAGAGAAATGAAACTTACTGGAATTTCCAAAGATAATTTCAAACAGGCATTTTATTAAGTTTTTAAAAAATGAATCAATAGTGATGGAGATTTTCTTAAAAGTTATCTGCAAAGTCTTTTGCCATTAGGAACATGCGAGGTATTGGAAGTGAAAAACACAAATCAATGTCTAAATTTATGTTAACAATCAATTAACCAAAAGCATACAAGGTTCAAGTAAAGTTCCAGTTTTGTATTATTAGAAGACTCTATACCAAATATATAGGGATGCAAGAATATTCCTAACCTGCAAAGTGATTCCTCCACATTATATCGGCAATTGTCATCGGTGGGCCACTGGGAGGGTAGTGTTTACCTTTGAGAGGCTCATGGTCACTCCTCATAATATCCATTAGCGAATTCTCCAAAGAGTGCAAGTTAAATGTGTCATAGGGCCGATTCCGGTCCTGTAAGAAGAAAAAAGAAAACTGATTGGAGGCACTCGCTGCTTTTATGTAATTCTGAATTAAAATCCATATAAACTCATTGCAATGAACACAAAAGGTTGCAAAGCTGCAATTAGCATAACATTTCAGGAAATTGAAACTTCAGAGTTACTCACAGCCTTGTTAACAATTTCGAACCTTCCCAGTGTCAGGCAAAACTATTTTTATTTACCCAGGATTTAGTATGGGTTTCTTCGTTATGTATGGCACAAAAGGAGGTAATAAAATCAGCTTTTCTTCTGAAGAATGTCCTTTTTGATTTCCATAGAACTGTTGCTGAACCAGCTGTCTTCATGCTCAAGCAAGGACCCAGCAACTCTTAAATATGGATCACAGAATCCCTACAGTGTGGAAGGAGGCCACCTGTTTGATCAAATCTGCACCGAAGCTCCAAAAGAGCACCCTACCGAGGCCCACCACCCCCCTCCCCAACCCCTGCCCTATTTCCAAATCCCTGTAACCTAACCTACCCATTTTTGGACACTAAGGGGCAATTTGGCATGGTGAGTCCACCTAACCTGCACATCTGTGGATGGATATCCTGCTCAATTTAATCAAATGTATTTTCATTGGATATTAATTAAATTGGTTTAGGTCATCTTTGGAAGGTACTTCTTAGCCCGTCAGTCGCCTAGGTCAGAGTCTGATATTGGCATAGAATTCCTATAAGATTGTGAGAAAATAAAGATAACTTCTATGCAGGAAAATAATATATACCATAGCTTCGCAGAGGAATTGTTCAGCAATTATTTGTTTAGTCAAACCTAACAAATGTGTTATTGCTTCTTTCACTGCATTACAGACTTGATATATTTGATTGACAGCTAAAATCTATATCAAAGTGTAGTGTTATTCTGCCACCTTCCAAAGACAAGCAAGATGATATTTGAGCACAAGATAAAACTGAACTGAAGTAAAATGGAGAGGATTCACTGTTGATTCCCTAAGCGCGTGATTTCTTTATCCAGACATATGAGCACAAAAATATTCTAAGAATAGCAAGCTTGAAAACACTCACAAAAATAGCCAAGTTTAGGAATAGAGAATTAAAGAGCAACCAAGTCCTAAAAGAGATAACAGCCCAGATTTCAGTCAACTCCTGTACATAAAAACAGAAAGCCAATGCCTATAATAACCTTAAAATGTCAGTAAGTATATATAAACCCACCATGTTTACTTTTTCCAAGACCAATAATGATGATCTCCTTTACAATGGCTACACAAGTACTTTCTATAATGAATATCACAGTATGCTGTCATGGTTAAAATTATCCTGTTTGTGTGTCTCTCAGATGCAAAAAGTATCAAACATTCGACATATTGTCTATTCATTATAAATAAATTCAGTATTTCCATGCTTTTCTGTCTCATAACATCCCAACATGCATGGCATTGTTCACAGTAATTGGCACACTCATTTCATAAAGACACAAGGTTATTTGATGGAATGAACAATTATTCTGTAGCGAAACTGTCCCAAATGCCAGGGTGTTTAATCTGCTAAACCCTAATGTCAGGGTGCAATCTCAGTTTGATGACAGAATTTTGCAGATTGAAGAGTATGTGTATATGTCATACATGATCCAAGTCAGAAGCGCACAGCATCCGATATCTGTAATTTAACATCCGAATGCAGTAACATGCCATTACTGGCAGATGTTCCATGGCATTGCTCACTTAATTAGAGAATGTTTCATTACAATAGAACTGTTAAGCAATAAGCAATGTAATATTCAATGTAACAAGGCTACTAATTTACAGTAACTGAAATAGGCAAGGAGTGTTTTATTGTAGAAAATAATGGGAGTTATGGATCAAAGACAATTTATTCCATTCCAAATGGCCTAGATTATTATATTTTCTTCATCCATTTATTTCTAAAACAGTCCATGATGCACTGAAAGAAGTTGAACATGCAGCAGAACTGAAGACTACATGTGGGATTCAGCAATAATAGGGAAGAGCTGTTGTGCAGGGTGGCACCCAGTTAGGAGATGCACTCAGCTTCGATGGCAGAGTAGCTCTGAGAAACACTATAAAACAGAAGAGCATATGGAGTTTGATAGCCCGGTGAGATGGGATGCCGCGTATGGCTTGCAGGATAATTCCTTGGGTTTAGCAACATGCTGGGTGGTTACTGAACACCGATGGGAATAATAATGCATCAAAAAGAACAGAATGTAAATTAGGCTGATGAAAGAGTGCCATTCTTGTTTTCGTAGCTGGATGCCATCTATCTGAAGAGCTCATGTGCAAAATTGAAGTTGAGCTGGTTTTAAATTTGAAAACCTCAAAGATCCATTTCATGCAATAGAAAATACACTCTCCCAATTGTGAATCAACCTTTCACTCCACCAGACGGCGGAACCAATAGGGTAGGGGGTGGGGTAGTGGTATTGTCACTGGATGAGTAATCCACAGGATAATGCCTTGTGGAGCACGGTGGTCAGCACTGCTGCCTCACAGCGCCAGGGACACGGGGTTGATTCCGACCTTGGGGTGACTGTGTGGAGTTTACACGCTCTCTCTATATCTGTGTGGGTTCCTCCCGGGTGCTTGAGTTTTCTCCCACAGGCGGAATGATGTGCAGGTTAGGTGGATAGCCATGAGCGATACGCGAGGTTACAGGGATAGGGCAGGAGCATGAGCCGAGGTAGAGCTCTCTTTTGGAGGGTTGCTGCAGATTGATGGGCCAGATGGCCTCTTTTTGCATGGAAGGGATTCTATGGATCCAGGTCCAACATGGCAGATGGTGGTATTTTAATTCAATATAAATTTGTAATTTAAAGTCTAATGGTGACCATGAAACCATTTTCTACTGTCATAAAAACCCATCTGGCTCACTCATGTCCTTTACGGAGGGAAATCTGCCATCCTTTCCTAGTCTGGTCTGTGACTCTAGACCCACAGCAATGTGGTTGACTCTTAAATGGCCTAGAAAGCCACTCAGTTCAAAGACAATTAGGGATGGTCAATAAATGCTGGGCCAGCCAGCAACACCCACATCCTGAACGAATAAAAAAGATGTCTGCGATGAACAAGATGAAGTTCATGCTCAGACCATGTTACTATCTCCCCAAAACTAGGAGTATTAACTCTGGATTAAACAATCATCCTCCAGCCAGGCTTTTGGGAAGGGCTCTAGCTTTCATGTAAAAACATTATTGAAACCACAAGGGATGCTTTTTATAGACAAGAGTAATCATGTGATTGTGAAATATTTTGTGAGCATTTTAGAAATTCCCATGAAGATAAAATATGGCTAAAATAGATGTTTACTGAGTTTAGATTGTTTTAAATTTGACTATGCTTTATTGATAGATTTTGATTGCTGCTTGTTTTTGATTTATTGATACTTTATTAACTAAGGGCTGCGTTCGCCGCCCCCCCTGGCCGCAAGATTGCCACGGGCGAGACGCAGCTGGAGAATCCCACCCTAAGTTTTGACTTGATGCTGTTTGGAGAATATGAAGTTTAAGTAACTCAATTATTTTGCAGGCCTTCCTTCTATTTTAACTTAACATGGACTTATTTTTGAAGTCAGTTGAACGTACAACTTTAATCACCCATCATAAAATGTGAATTATATACTGTAGTTCTGTCCGACTATTTGCATGACAGCAGTGGAGGCTTTGGCTACATTTAGCACCATCAGTGACTCAAAACGTTGGTCTTTGCTCATGCATCAGAGCATAATCCAGCATAACCACAGTATTTAACAAAAAAAAAGACTGCCCAAATGAGGAAAGGCATTGGTGGAAAGATATGCAATATTGATAATGGTTATAAACAGCCACATAAAATGACTATCTTTGAGAATTAGTGCTCTCCTTCCACTCCTATTTTTTTTTTCTTTAAAAAAATAAATTTAGAGTACCCAATTCCTTTTGGTCCCCAATTAAGGGGCAATTTAGTATGGCCAATTACACATCTTTTTGGGTTGTGGGGGTGAGACCCAGGGAGAATGCACAAATTCCACATGGAAGTAACCTGGGGCTGGGATCAAACCCGGTCCCCAGCGCTGTGAGGCAGCAGTGCTAACCACTTGGCCACTGTTCTGCCCTTTAGTAATAATCGTAACAATAATAATCGTAACAATAATAATCGTACCAGTAATAATCGTAACAATAATAATAGTAATACTAATAGCTTATTTTACATGTAGGCTTCAATGAGGTTACTGCAAAAAGCCCCTAGTCGCCACATTCCGGCGCCTGTTCAGGGAGGCTGGAACGGGAATTGAACCCGCGCTGCTGGCCTTGTTCTGCATTACAAGCAAGCTGTTTAGCCCACTGTGCTAAACCAGTCCTTCTATTTCTAGGCATTCTTGCATCAGACACTATATTTCATCTGTGCCTTGTCAAAGACAAAGAGAAGATGCATTTTTAATTTCAGTACAAACATGGATACTCTTCAGTGTTTCGTTTGTTACATTTAATATTTTCACTATTCTCTCACACACAATTAGGCACAGAAGTCAATGGAGTGTAGTTAAAATCAAATTTTATGTGCCAAAGTGACTTTGTCAAATTCACCACATTATGAAGATTGAACAAAGACTCAATAGGCATTTTGATAGTAAAGATTAATATTCTGCTTGTTTCCAAACTTTTGTAGCATTCAGGTAATTTGTTCTTAAATAAACAAATACAAATGGAGGTACATAATGATAGAGGATCATACCTGGGTCTTTACATTTAAAAATCAGATAAACAGGTCAGACCCATTTGGCTTCTCTGCGGGTTTCTATATTGATAAAACAGATAGCCTAAATTCAAGAAACTATTCAACGGACCACTCTCCTTCAACAGTATTACATAGGATCGCTTGAGATCAAGGAGCTCCTGTTCACGCACACTAAATCTAGGTCTTTTTATGCAGATTTCTTCTTCCTTATTTGAACAGTAGCACAGTGCTTCCAGGATTTCTCTCTTTTTCTGCTATGGGTTTTGGTGTTCTCTCAAACATTAATAGATTGAGATTTGTTAACATTTCAAACATAATCCAAAGTATCACTTTTCACACCGGTTTGTAGGCTATCTGTCCTGTAAAAACACTTCAATATGTTGTTTGCCCTATGTCTTAAAATACATTACACAATTAATGTAGTTGCTCAACACTGTACCCATTATGCCACGGTTATGATTGCCCCATATAGTTTCACCATAGATGGGAGTAAAGTTTAAAATCTAAACACAGTCCATTCATTTACAGCAGCAGACGAGCTCCATTTTATGAGTGCAAAATCTCATGACTGATGCAGGAATGTGGTGACATTAGCAAGCTCCAAAACTGCTGATCACTCATACGTCCTTCGAAACAGCCAGCTTAAACTATTAAGAGACTTCTAGCTATGCATCTGCAGCGAACTGCGATAATTTGAATAGACCAAAACAGTAGAAAGGTACAATTATACACATGACTAAAATCATACTTGAGGCTCTTTCCTTCCCCAACCACACTTCTGCTGAATGTTGTGGTACCTTCATTATTTATTGTTTAGGGAACGCCAAGATAAATTAATTAAAACAGTGTTGTAATCCAAATTGATTAAATTGATATGGTCACAAATTCCAGACAAATAAAATTTCTTCAAATGGGCAAATTATTATATAAACATGTTACAACCAATTGTTCATCTTATTTATTGGGAAATAGGCTGAAATATTTTAGAGTAATACTAATATATTTTTAGTGTTAAAAATACTTTTCAGAAGAGACTTACTAGTTTTCAATATCAGTAAAAAGGTTCAAGTTTTGGGTAATTTCATCATTAGAGAATCAAAGTTAAACAAAAATTTTAAATCATTCTTTTTACAATGTGTTAATTATTTTGGATGTTTCTTGAAAACGCGAATTAATTATTAGGTGAGTTTTTAAAAAATGAATTCCATTAGGTACCCTTAATATTTAACTAGCTACACATGTTAGTGTACACACGTTAGCGATTTTATGATTAAACAGCAGGCAATCTGATCTTAGTTAAAACTGTACCCCAGGCCAATTACTTTAACACGTTAACCTGGCACTATATATTCCACACATTTGAAATGCACTGTAATCCAATACGTTATTCGAATCTATTGCTAAATTATTATGCACTGCACGTACTCTTCTGACTCAACATGTGAACCTTACAACAGTGACACTAAATGTATTAAAAGTGCATTGAGGCAGCACGGTGGCGCAGTGGTTAGCATTGCTGCCTCACAGCGTTGAGGTCCCAGGTTTGATCCCAGCTCTGGGTCACTATCCATGTGGCATTTGCACATTCTCCCAGTGTTTGCCTGGGTTTCACCCCCACAACCCAAAGAAATGCAGGATAGGTGGATTGGCCACGCTAAATTGTCCCTTAATTGGAAAAAATGAATTGGGTACTCTAAATTTATTTTTAAAAAGGTATATTTAAAGTCCAATACAGTTTCAGTTACTTCATCTGTAACTCTAATCTTCTCAGCTCTTAAACCAGAAGAAACAGAAAGTTGTCTTCTAATTTGGAGCAAAATTTAATGTGTCAATTTATTGTCCCTTGCCACAAATCAAAAGGATTTAAAAAAAATTGTAGATCTCATTAGTAGATCACCTGCTCATGGTGAGTGGTTAAGATATATTAAAAAAACTTAGAAATGTTGAATCATAGAAAATAGGAGAAGGTCATTCAGCCCCTCTAGACGAATCCAGTATTCAATAAGATTATAGCTTATATTTCTCTTTCAACACCATACTACCACACTCTCCCCATACCCTTTAAGAGCCTTCAGAGTCTAGAAATATATTTCCATCTTAAATATATTCAGTAACTTGGCCTGCACAGGTTCACCACCCTCAGTGAAAAATATTCTCCTCATCTCAGTCCTAAATGGCCTATCCCACATCCTGAAACTGTGACCCACTGTTCTAGACTCCCCGGCCACAAGCTGAAGGAAACATCCTTGCACTCATTCTGTCCAGCCTGTCAGAATTCAATACATGGCAATGAGATCCCCTCTCATTCTTCTAAATTCCAATCTGTGCGGAGTCTGCTCATTTTCCCAGTGTCTGTGTGGGTTTCCTCTGGGTGCTCTGGTTTCCTCCCACAGTCCAAAGATGTGCAGGTGAGATGGATTGGCCATGCTAAATTGCCCTTTAGTGTCCAAAAAGGCAGGTGGGTTACTGGGATAGGGTAGAGGTGTGGACTTAAGTAGGGTGTTCTTTCCAAGGGCTGGTGCAGACTCAATGGGCCCATTGGCACCCTTCTGCACTGTTAATTCTATGATTTTCTGAGTGAATACAGGCTGAGTTGACCCAATCACTCCTCATATGACAAAACTGCCATTCCAGGAATCAATCTGCTGAAAGGTCACTGTACTCCCTCGATGGCAAGTAAATATTTTCATGGTAAGGAGACCAAAACTACAAACACTATTCCACTTGTGGTCTAACAATTGGAAGCAATACACAGAATTACAGAAAAATTTGCCAAGTATGAGAGGTGTGTTAGCAAAAGTGAACTTTTCTTTTGAATGGCTCCAAACAATTAGGAAGCCTTGTGGAATAGATAATGAATTTGCGATTAGATGCCACAAAAGCTAAAGATTTCCTGCAAAATTAATATTGACAACATATACAATTTTGAGCATTGATTAAGCCAAAATCTCCTAGTTTCCTCAATCAGCCGTGGTGTGCACAGCAGCGACTCAGTGTTGCAATGGCCAAATTGCATTTTACAAATCTAAATATCTGGACACCACTGGGGGTCTTGTGGTGCAGTGGCAAGTGTCCCTTCCCCTAAACCAGAAATTCTGGTTTCGAGTGCTACCCTAGGATGGTCAAGGAAAGTCCATTCATAATGTAGCCAATTAGACTTGAGTATCAATATGCAGATCCTTCCAACACATGTTAAAGGAAGGCCAGAAGAACTGGGGAGACTCCTGGTCAGCCATGGGATGGAAAGAACATTCAAGCCTCTACCATCACTATCTATAGCTCTAGACTACAACATGTTGCTACAGCAACTCATTTCAAGTGAACTGTAACACACCACTGCGTCGAGACACAGCAATGTGTCACTGTAGACACAGTAAAGAATAGAATGTTAACTTCAGGTGATTTTCATAAAAACGAAAGAGTTAAACAATTCCCATTTTCTGTTACTTTTTCATTTGTTGACCAACTCGGGTAACTAAAAAGAGAGCTTTTTTTTTTCCTTGATCACTAATTCTCAATGCTTATTTTTGCATTTAAAAAATAATTTTAATGCAATTCATATCTCTTAATGAACAGGATAGCATGGAAGGACAGCAGACTGCTAAAATAAAAGGTTGTTTAAAGACAAGCTGCTTATTATGTATCTTTCAACTCTGAAATTGATTGGGAAGATGTATGGTTTGAGGAACAGAAAACTGTTAATGCTCTACATTATTTTATGCACTTGACATAATTCTGCAAATCTCCCTGAAGAGTTTATATATCACCTGAGAATATATTCTACAACATTCTTTAAGAAAATTGTCTGGATACTGGTTATATTTTAATCTATTACAATTCATCACTATTGGTTATTTTATTGAGTGATGATGGGATTTTAATATTCATCAAATTATTATGGAAATGTTGTAGGATGGTCCAACCAGGGCAGCTCAGTGGTGCAGTGGTTAGCACTGCTGCCTCATGGCCCCGGGTTCGATCGCAGCCCTGGGTCACTGTCCGTGTGGAGTTTGCACATTCTCCTCGAGTCTGCATGGGTCTCACCCCCACAATCAGGCAGCACGGTAGCACAAGTGGATAGCACTGTGGCTTCACAGCACCAGGGTCCCAGGTTAGATTCCCTGCTGGGTCACTGTCTGTGTGGAGTCTGCACGTTCTCCCCGTGCCTGCGTGGATTTCCTCCGGGTGCTCCGGTTTCCTCCCACAGTCTAAAGACGTGCAGGCTAGGTGTATTGGCCATGCTAAATTGCCCTTAGTGTCCAAAAAAGGTTAGGAGGGGTTACTGGGTTATGAGGATAGGGTGGAAGTGAGAGTTTATTGTGGGTCGGTGCAGACTTGGATGGGCCGAATGGCCTCCTTCTGCACTGTATATTCTATCCCAAAGATGTGCAGTGTAGGTGAATTGGCCACACTAAATTGCCCCTTAGTTAGAAAAAAAATGAACTGGGTACTCTGAATTTATTTTTTAAAAAAAGGATGATCCAACCAGTTTTGTTTGGGTAAAAATACCAAATCTGATGTTGAGCAAGGATGTGGTTTGACAGGTTCATACATTTGAGAGATCTCTATATAACTCAATTCATCAAATATGTCATTGCTCATATGCTTGGTGGAGGACTTAATATTTACATGAAATATTTAGTCTTAAAACACATGTTACGCATGACTGTAATCTCAAAAATATGTATAACCTATCACATTAACAATCCACAAGCACCTTTCTCGAATCATTTTATTGATGATTAAAAATGCTAATTTCTGTGAACAATTCCTTTTTATTTATTTGTATATCAAAACTGTTGCCCATGAGAACGGAGAACTCAAATACTGAAACGTTAGGTTATAAATAATTTATATTTTAATGACAAGTTAATTTAAATGCTAAATTTTGCCTATTTTTTCACAAGATAACCAAATATTGACACACAAATTGAAGATATGCTGAAATTCTGACAAAATACTTTGGTAAAGGAATAAGACAAAGTAGCTGACATTTCCTTAATTACTAGATTCCACACAAAAAGTCATTTCTATTTTTCCTTTGTGGTGTTTTCCAGCATTATTTAGAAGGACATTGTTTTAGCATCACACTTCTGGTCACAAAGTTTGCTGCAGTTGATATGGAATATATTTTGTGTATCAGCCTATCACACAAGCATATATTATAATTGGGACAAATAAATTTGAGAACTGGTAGCCAGCTAAAAGGAATGGAAGGGAACAAGCATTTATGCAACACATGATCTAATTCTCAGGATGCCCTGAACTTCTTTTACAATTAATGAATTATTTTTCTCAAGTGGATGGGGAAGATTTCATGGCACTCTCTCAAGAATCAAACACAGCAACCGAAAATGCACACAGCAAGACCCCCACAAATAGCAAATGAACAAACAAATATTCATATTTTAGTCGCTTTGGTTGTAGTAGTAGTAGTGTTGGTCAGAACATCAAGAGAACTGCCTGCTCTGGAGGTAGCACCATGAGATGCATTACATCCACTTAAGCAGGCAGACTAAAATATAGCACCTTTGACATTGCTCCACTCTCTCAATACTGCACTGTATCGGCCTAGGATTACACAGTCAGGTCTGAGCTGAAGTTCTCACCCAGAATTGTTTAATTCAAGAGAGAAGTGCAACCAATTATAGCTGAAAGGTTTGTCCTAAGTTTTCCCCTGTGACAAATATCCAACAATTGAACTAAAATTTGAAATCAAATCAAAATCAAAACAATATATTTAATGAAACTCTTATTGTGCCTCAACCTGAGCTCACAACGTATAAACTACTTCAAAAATATTTCATTCCCTCCTGCTGCCGAATACAATTGTTGCAAATATAAACAATGAAAACATAACACCAGGAACCCAGGTTCAAGAATGTAGTTCTGGAGGTCTTGGTGGTGGAGGTAGACAGGAGGAACAATGCTATGGCTTGGCCTGGGAGTGGGCGTTGTCCTCAAGGAGCACCCTCAGGAGAATTTGGTCACAGGAGGGCATTCCGCTTCTCTAGTGCCTTCATTAGCAGCACTACAGAACCCAAATTTCATGTCCAATATTTTTCCCTCTTGAATATTTATTTTTCTTCAGTGAAAAAGCCTATCGCTCACTGTTTCTAGTCGTTGAAGTGTCTAGGACATGGAGGCACACCTACAAGATTAACAGTAGGTGATGAAGGACAGAGAGCAAGAGAATATTTTCTTTTGCCCTGAATGCTGTCAGAACATGGAATGCACGATTGGAGTTAGTCACTTAGGTAGAGGCCATGACAATCTTTAAGACTGCGTTTGACAGGTAGTTAGAGAAAACATACAGAAGTAATGGAAACAAGATGGATGCCTAGAATTGGGATTACTGCTGTGGAGAATAAAGTAGGACAGGTTGTAGTTTTACAATTTCTACATAAGTCTACACAATTTACAGCACGATTTTTAGTTCTGATCAAGGGCTGTCAACACTCCAGGATTGACCCAGTATCGGGAGATTGAAGATCAATCTCCAGGATACTGTTGAGTGCAATCCTGAGAAAATCATTTGAGTTACTAAAAAAAAAAGTTTTGTTGTTGTTGTTGTTGTTTTCTTTGACATTTAGAATAGAATAGAATAGAACAGTACAGCACAGAACAGGCCCTTCGGCCCTCGATGTTGTGCCGAGCAATGATCACCCTACTTAAGCCCACGTAACCCGTATACCCGTAACCCAACAATCCCCCCATTAACCTTACACTATGGGCAATTTAGCATGGCCAATCCACCTAACCCGCACATCTTTGAACTGTGGGAGGAAACCGGAGCACCCGGAGGAAACCCACGCACACACGGGGAGGACGTGCAGACTCCACACAGACAGTGACCCAGCCGGGAATCGAACCTGGGACCCTGGAGCTGTGAAGCATTGATGCTAACCACCATGCTACCGTGAGGCCCCTAATTTCTCTTTACCAGATATAAAAGTAATGAAAGTGTGTGTGTATTGGGGGGTGGAAACATGTTTGTCTGACAGTCAAGCATCATCCAATTGGGTAATGAATCTTTTTGCTTTCCACTTGATACAGGAGTGCAGTACACCACAAGGATAGATGTGTTGGCCAACTAATGGCTGGAGCATGGGGGTAAATCTCGTGACAAAACCACTAGGAATACATTTAATCACAGTTGATAACTCTATTGTTATCTCACAATAATTATCTGTTCCATGGTAACCAACAGAAATTTATGACTGACAATAAGCCGGATAATGAACAGCGAATTTGCTCCTTCCAATGGAAAACCTGTAAAAGTGGGACAATTGAATATACCGCTCTAAAAATGTTTACATAAACCATGTCATCATATTTTGTTTTAAATTCAGAAACACATCGGCACTTCTTGCCAAGGAAAATGAATTTGGGGAATAAATACTGGGAATCTTTCTTATTGACAGCGCGACTAGCCACTCAGAGAATGCTACATGCCTCAGGCAAACAAGATGTATGCCCCCTCAGGACATAATCCAGATTGCATACTTAAATGAGCCATTAGTCATAATGTCACCTTGGGGAGGTCTCCCAGGTTATTAAAGACTGTAGGTGGTCAGGGACAGGGAAAGGTGGCACCCTAAAACTCCCTCTGGCACCCATTCACCGTGGCACTGCCAGCACCACTTGGGCATTGTGACATTTCCAGTGCCCAGGTGCCAAATCGGCACTGCCAGGAATTGGGCCTGGGGGCCTTCCAGGGGTCGGGAGAGAGAGAGAGAGAGAGAGAGAGCGTGAGAGAGAGAGAGGAGATCGGGGCAGCCAGACACAATGATGTCCGATCTGCGAGGAGCCTTTCTGCTGGGCTCGCCAAATTACTCCAAGTGCAGCCTCGGCAGAGAGAAACTCCTCCAGTTCCAGACAATTGACAAAGTGCCGTCGAATTATGGCATAATTGAAACAAGAAACACCCCATTAAATGCACCTAAAACAAATGATTTCTGGTTAAATCGAGCCCATGGTATGCAATTTATTAAAATATATAAACTTGCACAACTGACAGCAAGTCTAGTCATTGGCATATCACGCCAGCACTTGTGTTGTGAAAATCATCCTCCAATGGCAGATTTAAAAAGTACCCCCACCAGCCCCCAAATCCATTAAAAAAAAATTTTAACCTGAGGAAATATCTTTTGTCTGAAATCTCAAAGGCAACATATGTCCAATGAGATGATAACTCTGCAAAATGCTTGCAGTTATATTCACATGTTCCAAAATGTAAAAGACATATTTATAATATACACTGAAAGATAATAGCAGCTATCTTTCCTTTTTGCTTAGAGCAACAGCCTGTATTCGGACAACGGCTTCATTGCAATAAAACATCCCAATGTGCATCATAAAACAAAATATGACAGCAAGCTCGATAAGTTGATGCCGCAGAGGTGTCATCTGAAGCTCATCTTGGGGACAAATAGAACACCAATATTACAAACTATTTGCTTCAAGTCTCAAGAGTTCCCAAGAGGAGGAATAGAGTCAATGGTTGGAGAGCAAGGTTTGTGGCAGGGATCAAAGACATACTTTTGGCTTTCCCAATATTTAACTGGAGGAAATTTTTGCTCATCTCGTACTGGATTTCAGTTAAGCAGTCTAACAACAGAGACAGTGGAGAGATAGAGAGGTGGTGAGCCAGTGAAGCAGATCTGGGTTTCATCAGCAAACACGTGGAAATTAATGTTACAATGTTCAAATGATGTCGCCAAGGGGCAGCATTTAGATGAGAAAGGAGGAGAGGGGGGTCTAGGACAGATCCTTGTGGGGGGCACCAGAGGTAACATTCAGAAACTCCACCTTGGGCATTACCATTGACCAGAACCTGAACCGTGCTTGCCATATAAATACTGTTGCGACAAGAGCAGGTTAGAGTCTAGGAAATCTGCGGCAAGTGACTCACCTCCTGACTCCACAAAGCCTATCCACCATTTTTAAGGCACACGTCAAGAGTGCTGGAGCACTCTCCACTTGTCTGGAAGAGGGCAGCTCTCAACACTCAAAAAGCTTGATACAATCCAAGACAAAACAGCCCACTCAATTGGCGTCCCTTCCACAAATATTCATTCACTCCCTCCACCATCGATGCACAGTGGCAGCAGTGTGTACCATCTAAAAGATGTACTGCAGGAACTCATCAAGGCTCCTTAGTCAGCACTTACAAATTTACGACTGCTATCATATACACAACGGCAGTAGATACATGGGAATACCACCAACTGGAAATTGCCCTCCAGCCTACTCGCCATCCTGACGTGGAAACATATCACCACTTCCTCCCTAATAGCACTGCCAGTGTACCATAACAGGGGTTGCAACAGTTCAAGAAGGCAGCTCAACATCACCTTCTCAAGAGCAATTAAGGATGGGCAATAAATGCTGACCTAGCCACAGCACCCACATCTTGTTGATGAATAATGAAAATCTCTTTCCAAGTTGGAATAATCGTGATATAGTTCATCAAAAATATTGTGGTCAAGTTTCCTCTTTCAGACAGGCATATGGGGACGTTAACTACCCTGACCATTTGTAATGTGTATCACAAAATACATGTACAAGCAGAATTTCATCTGTCACACACGCATTAAAGCCTGACAAGATCAGGACATAAGGCAAAGCAAGTTCCACGCAAGGGGAAAAATTCAAACCTCAGGTTTTAAGAAATATGTCAGTGGGGGCACAGAGAACATGCAAAGAAGGGATTAAATTATTGGATAGAATTCTAAGAATATGTGGACAATTTCCTAGGCAAATAAATTTAAGAAATGTGTTTGTGTCACATACTGTTTATGCCCTGCATTATTTTCTTCAAAGTTCTGTACAAACGAATAGCAACAAACAATTTTCCGCCCTTCTAGTACTTGCTCTTTGTTGTTCACGTATCTTCACACCCATATACTGTTTTTTTTACCCTTTGGGGAATAGTCAGGCAAGTGATGGAAGAATATCCGAGTTGATCATCAGCCCATGGAACCGCATTGAACCCTTCTTCAGTGGCTAACAAGTCCTGGCGTTGGGCTCAAATCCAGAGCTTCTGGTCCAGTGTTAGGAGCGTTACGACTGCGCCACAAGGCCTCCTACAATTCTTGCTGTTAATATCTGACCACCAAATTTTAATAGATGTGTTACGACCCTCCAGGAGGCCCAGGAATCTGTAATCTCAAGAGTCCCTGTGACCTCACCTGAATGCAATTGACCCAGAGGAGAGGGGTGATGCTGCCCCCTTAAATCAGAGACCGCTGGGACATAAATACCCCAGTCCAAGTGTGGACCGGGTGCAGGAGACCCTTCAGGTAGTAGGTGGTGTTAATATATAAAGGAATAAATCTAACTTTTTCGTCAGACTTCGCTTCCGAGTGGTCTCTTGCCTGAGACTTTACAAGGCCATTTTCCCAATTTGTGCTTGGTGGGTTTTTGTTCCCGTTTACTATATGCTCCTGGTACATTTTGTCCCCGTTCAGTTCTGATGTTTATAAATACGACATGTAGCCAAACAAGTGCAATTGTGGCAGCATAAGTCCCAAATTAAACGTGCCATCAAGTTGGGAAAGATGTTCATGTGTTAAAGGTAGATAAATCCCACCGAAGCAAAACTATTTTAACTAGCAGCATTAAAGATGGAGGGGCTCACTCTGTTTTAATTACTGATGACCATTCCCTAAGCCTAATTGACCTATGATTATTCCTTTAAATATGGCAGGTGGGCTGGTGATTTCAGCACCAGTCCTATTTCACGTGCCTCTCCCCACCCAACTCCCACCATGGGAAGCAAGTCTGCTCAGTGAATGTGTAATTAATTATAAAACAGTGACTGAAGCACAATCTTCAGTGACATTAAAACTATGGTATCACCCCAAATTGACAAAATAAGGTACAGAAACTGCTACTACTCATATGTGCTGCAATATTTATGGGGTAAACATCAAAATCTAAACGTTGAGGCAATTAGTCCTGGTGGAATTATTACTAATCCTCTCCAAGTTAGTTCCAAAACATCACATATTCCGTAGCGTCATTAAACACTCTGCTCTTTCCAAGCCAATGATCAAAAAAGGCACAATGTCCCTTCACTACTTCTAAAGTCCTAATGACAGTCTCTGTTCATAAAGTAATAACTTATTGGTCGCCAACGTTACCATGACTACAATTTTAGGGTTGGGAAGGTTGATCAATTTACTCAAGTCTACAATTAAACAGAATATAAAGAGTCAGTGCGTCAGAGATTGACTAGTTTATGTCAGCCAAAATGATATAAGCCAAGAGCCTGTGAGAAATGAATAGTAATTTCACTCCTCCCCCATAGTATGGATTGCTGTAAAAAGATCAAGGAAAAGTAGAATACATATAATTGCATTGTGCTTGTCAAATTTCAACGCTAAACAATTGCTTTTTGAACAATACTTGGGTGACCCATTGGCTAAAATAATTTTACATGGTTGCTCAGAGTGGCTCGGTAAGATCACTAATTGGCCTTGCTGCAAGAGTCCTGAAAGGCATAGCTGCCAGGCCGGGTCAATGGCATGTGATAAGTCTCCCTCACCAATCTACCCACTGTAGATGCTGCTGCCCATGACAGTATTTGTAGGCGTGGCCATCACATAGTACTTGTAGGTGCTAAGTCATATCCTCATACTGAGCACATTCTCCATTGTGTTCGGTGACACTACAACAATGCTAAACGGGATTGACTCAGAACAGGTCTTGCAGCTCAATGTGGGCATCCATGAGGCACTGTAAGCCACCATCAGCAGCAGTTTTGAACTCAACCACAAGACCCGGCATACCCTTCACTCTGCCATCAACCTAGAGGATCAACCATGGTTCAAAGAGAAGTGTAGAAGAACATGCCAATAGCTGCACCAGGCATACCTAAATGTGAGGTGCCAACCTGGTGAAGCTGCAACACAGGGAAGCATGATGTTAATACAAAAGCAGCTAAATCATTTCCACAACCCACAAATGAGTCCAAAGCTCTGCAAATACTGCCACTTCCAGATGTGAATGCGATGGAAAATGAAACAACTAACACAAGGTGGCAGCTCTATGAACATCCCGATCCTCAATGACACCAAAACACAGCATATTAGTGCCAAGTCAAAGCTGAAACGCTTTAACCAACTTCAGTCAGAAGCGGCAAGTGCATAATTCATTTCAGGCTTTATCATATTATTAATGTTCGCCTAAGGTGTGCTGCTCGAGGCTAAAGTTCCTGCACAGGCCACGCACAAGTCAGCCCTTTAAAATTACTGCATGGTGAACAAATAATTTAAAGGAGCATGCACTTAAACAAATTACCCTCCCACTCAAAAACAAAATTAAAGGGAATGTTAGTCTCCACCATTACACATGCCAGTCTTCAGCCAATTTAATTCACTCCGTGGTGAACATTGCAAAGGCCATGACCTCGAGAATATCCCATCTGTAATGATCACTTATGGCCCAGAACCTGTCATACCTCTAACCAAGCTGTTTGAGACAACTACAACACTGTTTGCGACACTTGAAATAAGAAATTGTTCAGTATATATTGTTTGCAGAAAGGACAACTCCAATTCAGACAATTACTTCCGAACACTATTCTCAATATTCAACTAAGTGGTGGAAGGTGATTTGAAGGCTGCTATCAAATGTACTTTCTCACCTGCGTATCAATGTTCAGTTTTGGTTCCACTAGGACCACTTAGCTTCAGACCCCATCGTAGCCTTCATCCATAACATGGACAATAAAGCTAAATTCCAGAGATGAGATAATGCCCCTGACATTAAGGCAACACTTAATTGACAGTGGCATCAAGAACCCCTTTAATGGGAATCAGGGGGAAACATACCTCACTAGCCACGTCATACCTAATAAAAAGGAATATGCAAGTGGCTGCTGGAGGCCAGTCATCTCAGCCCCAGATAATCACAGCTGGACTTTCTCAGCGCAGTGTCCTAGGTCCATCCATCTTTAGCTGTTTTTCAATGACCTTCCCACCATAAAATCCTCATAATGAGTAACTCACCAGCCTGCAGGAAGACCTAGACAACATTAAGGCTCGAGTTCATAAGTGAAAAGACAATATGCATATCACACCAGTGCCAGGCATAGATTCTCTTATTCGTGATAGTCAAACTAAAAAAAGACATTCAATAGAATTCCATTCCTAAATTCCTCATCATCAAAAATCTGTTGGTCACCATTGATCAGAAGCGTAACTGGACTAGCTATACAAATACCAGGGCTACAAGAGCAGGTCAGAGGGTGGAAATCCTGTGGTGAATAAATTACCTTCCGACTGCAAAGTCATTCCAACACCAAAAAGGCACAATTCTGGAATGTGATGAAATACTCTCCACTTTCCTGGTTGAGTGAAGCTCCAACAATACTCAAGAAGATCAGAACACTCCATGATGAAGCAGCCCACTTGATTGGCATTACTTCCACCACCTTAAACATTCACTCCGTGACTGCAATGTTTACCACCTGCAAGACACACTGCAGCAACACACCATGGCTGCTTCAACATCACTCCAGACCCATAACCTCTTCCACCTAAGAAAGATGAGGTTTGCAGTCATCTACGAAAGCCATCACCCTCAAGTCCCCTAAGTCACACACCATCCTGATTTGGAACTATACCACCATTCCTTAGTGCCACTGAGTCACAGGCCTGGAACACTACCAAGCACTATGGTAGTGCTTAAACCACATGGGCCACAGAAATTTAAGGCAGCTCATCACCACTTTCTCAAGAGAAATTAGGGGTGGGCAATAAATGCTGGCCTTGCCCAGGTCCTGTACATGAATTAACAAAGGAGAGCATACATACAAGGCAGTGTGAGAGAGGTGTGACAGAGTCAAACATCAAAAACAAGAATAGGAGGAAGAGAAAGAGGAGAGGATGCGGAAGTAGAAAGGAGAATGTGTCAAAGTGTGCAATGAGTGAAGGAGGAGATTCATTTCATTACAGAGTGAGAAAGCACACGAGGTAGATGAAGTGAACACAGCAGATACACAGTACAAGTGAAAGGTCCACAACTGAGAGAAGGAGAATTGGGATGGGAGTTGGGTGATGGAGAGCATGTAAAGAGATACATATACGAGCAAGAAACTGATGGGACACAATAAACACAGGAAGAGAGCATGTTTACACAAGTGCGAGTGGGAAAAGGAGAGAGGGAAAGACAAAATATATGACTGGAGAACAGGAGAGAGGATGTACACAGATTACTTAAGGGACACAGTGTTCCTTAAATAGCATTTGGACGTCAAGAAATAACTGAGCAGGGAGATGGTGATGTGCAAAGTGGGGTTAAGAAAGCAAGCAAGCACATGAAGGGAGGAAGTATGCACATGGGGGAAATAGAAAACAAAAAGGATGTAAGGGAGTAGGTCAGTGAACTAGATGAGAAAAAACCAATTGCATGTGAGATTACGAGAGAAAGAGGGGGGAGAGAGAGAAAGAGAGGGGAGAGAGAGAGAAAGGGAGGGGCAGAGAGAGAGAG